>NC_057798.1:79647462-79696408 GCF_018294505.1 Triticum aestivum
CCACAAGTTGGCAAGCCTAAGGGAATCTTGCCACATTTTTTGTGTGTATGTCATGTGGGGCCAGTGTGGCTTGCCTAAGGTGTGGCTTGAACCAAACACTCACCTAAGTTAATCAAACTTGCCTAACCTTACATTCCACCAAATTTTGCCACATGTTAGAATCCAGAAAACTCCACATGTAGAAGCATAATGCACAAACCACCAGAATCTCATGCGTGCAATGCACGTGTACCTTCCTACTAGTACTAGTACTAGTAAGAAACAAATTCCAGTTTTGGCACGAGCTCGTACTACGGGAGCACCACAAGGCCTGCCGCAGGAGTTACATTTTCCCCTCGGGGCCCACGGGACCGAACTTCAGTGGCTTAGTGTCCGGCCTATGAGTCAATAACATGTGGGCCTTAAATGCGGCTGGCCCACATATCATTCTCATGGTAGTGGCGTGGTTCGCGACTCACTCGTTCGAGATGAACCGGCCGGTGGTGGCGTGGCCGTGGCGAGGGTACCACAGCTGGGCGTCGGGGCGTTATGAGGCGTAGATGGCCACACAGGCGGGTACTACCTGTAGTACTCCCTCCGTTTCTTTTTACTCCGCATATAAGATTTGGTCAAAGTCAAACTACACAAAGTTTGACCAAATTTATATAAAAAAATATGAACATCTACAATATTAAAACTATATAGTATGAAAATACATTTCGTGGTGCATCTGATAATGTTGATTTCATATTGTCAATGTTTATATTTTTTAATATATAGTTAGTCAAACTTTACAAAGCTTGACTTTGACCAAACCTTATATGCAGACTAAAAAGAAACGGACGGAGTACATAAGTACTCCAGCTGAGGATTGATGCCCGGGACAAAATGTGTCACAGCCGTTGGATGAGAATTCGATGGTGCGGGAGTACGGATCAGAGCACAACAGCGGATCAGGCAAACCGCGTCCAATCGGGTGTGTCTGTGGTAGAAAGTTGATGGTCGCCGCAGCTCAGCTGGCCCGCATGTCATGCACACAAAGGCAGAGGAGCGGTGGGGCCGAGAGGGATGAGGGGCACAAACAATCCTACCATTCTGTCACTGACATGTGGGACCCATAAGCGTGGGTCCCACCTGTCAGCGAAGGAAAGGCAGGGCAAGGCAGTGATAGCCATGTCAGAGGATCCATGTCCATGTTGGGGGACGTCGTGCCGTGTGTTGGAGCGGCATCGTGGGAATCGCGTGTGGGTGTGGCAGTGGTAGAAACAAGAAATTTGATGGTCGCCATGGTTCAACTTCCATGGACAAGTTGTCGTGTCTGCTGACACATGTATATCAAAACTAGAGTGTTTATATTTCAAGCACGTGAACAAGTATTATTCTACTAGTTTGAATCCATTTCAACGCACGGGCCAGCACATTGGTAGTAGTAGTGTCCATCTCTATCTCTAGACGCCTTCCCTCGTTCATCCTTTTCTCTCACAAGATAAACTACTCATACAAATGCATCTTGATGTTCCATGGAACGCACGAGGATGTTTCCTTGGGGGTCTCACCAGCGCGGCGTGGCCATAGTTGCAAGTTGACGCCCCTTGATATGCCGACGTCGGGGGCACTCGGATTTCCTCCGACGAGCAGGTAAGATGAGTTTGATCACGTAGTAAATGCATTCTAAAGACTACTTCCGTGTCCATTTCCTAATTCTCCCCCTGCCCACTGTTTCACAGGCTAGGCTCGGTGCGAGTGGAGATTGGCTTGCATATGTAAGGGAGGGTACCAACATCGATTTGCACAAAATTTACAATGGTGACACCGTTCCCATAGAACCTTTGTCCAACATTAGGATCAGCCATGCAACGGGCCACCGCATGAATTGGTACGATGGAACCACGGTGAGATTGAATAAAAGATAGAACAAACCTTGCACATGGCGGTCAAATGCAGACCATGCTGTCTGCGGCCGATTTGTTGCCGTATGAGTAGGAAGACGTTGTGCTCCTTTCTAACCGCATCTTCGCGGTGACAAACCAGGGGAATTATTTTGTATGGGACACATCCTACGATATACTCCCTCTCTCCCAGTTTATTTGTTTTGAATCTTTTCGTTTTATAAGTTTCAAATTCAAATTTAGAGCTCTCCATCACATGTTGAGATTACAATGTCCATTAAATCATTGTGTGCATGTATAGTAAAGAAACAAATATCGAGTTTGGCACGAGTTCGTGCTGCGGGAGCACCACAAGCCCTGGCGCAGGAGTTACATTTCCCTCTCAGGGCCGTCGGGACTGAGCTTCAGCGCCTTACTACACCTACCTTTGAGTCAATAACATGTGGACCCGATAGGTTACTGGTCCACATGTAATGCCCCCGAAGGCAGAGGGGCAGTGGGGCCAAGAGGGGTGAGCCGAAGGTCGGGGGACGTGTGGTTTCATGGATTCGAGCGGCGTCGTGGGAATCGCGGGTGGCTGTGGTAGAAACTTGATGCTCGCCGCATTTTAGGTGGCCCATATGTCATGCACACAAAGGAAGAGGGGTGGTGCGGCCGAGAGGGGTGAGGCGCACGTCGGGGGGCGTGGTGCCGTGGGTTGGAGAGGCGTCGTGGGAATCGCGAGATGAAACGTGATGGTCGCCGTAGTTGAACTTCCATGGACAAGCTGTCATGTCTACGAACACATGCACTGTATACCGATCACTGGAAGGAGTAGCAAAGAAAGCTATATATGCGGATAAATAATTCCTTATAGTCAAGCGGACCCATGCTACTACTCTGTTCCAACGACATGCACACCATCGAAATAGTCCATCTATATCAATATACATCGAGAGGGAATGATTTTTTTTACAAGAGAGGAAATAGTTCATCCATCCATAATGCCCTCCTATTGGTGCAGCGTTTTCTTCTTCTTCTTCTTCTTCTTGTTCTCATTCTCTGTGGGAGACGGCTTCGCAACAAGCTCTTTGGACCATGCAGCTATCTCGAAACTCACACGGGCATCGAGGGCAGCATATTTTATCCGCTCGTACGTCAAGGGATAATTCTCCCATCCAGACGACCTTAATGACACCGTCTCGTCACCCTTCTGAAGATTTGTACCGAGCACAAAATTTGCTACGTCGAATAGGGATGGTGTCTATTTAGCACAATCTTCTATAGGAATTTTGATTCTGGTTTGTAGGTCAGTGATGCTTTTCAAATCAAGGTTGTACGGCTCCAGCTTCTGATTGTCCCCTTCGATGGCTTCCCCACAGAAGTATACGTCCTCCCGAGACAAGAAATCGTGAAGCTCACCTGGTATGGAGGGCGAGTGTATGATGTGGTACACCAAAACATCATCTTTGAGGCACAGCTGAAGGACGGCAGCGCGCTGGATCTTCCCAGGGGCACGCTCCGTGTACTCTGCGTCGAGACCGATGACCCTCGTCTCTACCTTTTTGAGGGAGTTCGATACATTGTTAATCCATTGCCGAACAACCCTTGGGTGGACGGTGACGGTGGCAACTATGCGCATCGAGCCTTTGACGAGGACATGTTGGATGCTTAAAACCTGCATCTTGATCTCTTTCGCCATTTGGAACCGCTGGAACGGAGGGCTATGGTTTGGAGAATTAGGATTAGATGGCTAGTCTAACTGAAGTAGTAGATGATTATTTAAAGAGGTTAAAAAAATGTGAACACAGTGGGGTTTGGATGCAAATGAAGACGAAGGGGAGGTGAAGAAGCCGAGGTGAATCGGTTCCCGATGGAGAAGTAAATGGGAGAAGTGGCGTGCAGGCAGTTGACTAGACGGCTAGGTAGACTAAATGAAAAGGCTATGTGGGTAGACTGGGGAGTCGTTCCTGTTCGTGTATGTGCCCATCCTTCCTGATAGGTGGGACCTATGCAAACAGATAAAAAAATGTGTCGTAGCTTTTTTTGAGCCCGTGAGTGGGAGACACGACATTCTCTGGTTAAGGAATACTCCCTCCGTTTAGGTGAGTATAAGTCACCTTATGAAAATCAGGTTTTCCCAAAACCTTTAGGCATGGAGCATTAACTTCTTGCTCAATCCCCTCCCAGCCTCGTTAGCCAGCGTTCTCTTCCTCTACTGCCGCGTTCTACCTTTCCATTTTTCCTCTTCTCAAGTGTGGAACGATCTGCATGCCGTCCTTGATGCACCAGAACGACCACTGGATGCATCGCGGTAGGGCGTTGATTGGGCATGCACGAGAATTTGGTTCTGCTCGCAATATGGATGATACCTGAATGATGAAGTGAACAGGCATGCTAGCACAGGAGACCTATTTCTGCTATACAATACTGGAGTACTCATGTTCCTACTAGTAGTAGGAGTGGTACAACTGTGGTACACTTGATGGTCAAAATACTATTCAGCCGCTCCTCACAGTGAAGTGACAACACCCTGCGCCTGACACTAGTCCAGGCGAGCCGGCGTGTTTGGGTTACCAAAGTCAGCCTCACCCTATGCACTGTGCAGTCTGTCACCGCTGCTGTACAGCACATTGGCGCCTCGCCTCGTCTCCCTCTCCGCTCCAATAGCACCACTGCATCTCCATCTCCTTCTCCGTCTCCGTCTCCATCTCCATCTCACTGTGCCCCCATGTATCGTCGCGTCACTCGCCTCCCCAAGTACCACTATTCCCTCGCTAGCCGCTCCAGCACCGACATCCTTCTCCCCCGTAAATCAAGCCCCCTTCCAAAATCCACCATGGCCGAACGCGAACCGCGCAGCATCCATATGAGCCGCGGTTGGAGCAATCTCCCCACTGACATCCTCGACCTTTGTTGTTCGTGTATGGATATGTTGACCGCCCTGCGGCTGGCTGCATGCTCGAGGGACATGCACACGGCCATCGTTGAAGCGAGGCCTAAGCTTTTCAAGACACCCTGCTTGCTGCTATCTGGTCTTGCGAGATCGGCTCACCATGATACGGAGGCGTGCATGATGCCCCTCGACTTCAATCCGATCTTCATTAGCCGAAACTTCTTTGCAGGTATGTAGTGTGTCGCCGTACATCATTTCCCTCGACATCGATCCGATCACCATCTCCCAAAACTTCTTGGCAGGTATGTACTGGGTTGGCATGAACTCCCACTGGATGGCTGCCTTCAGAGAAGACGGTAAAAAGTTGGTGCTCGTGAACTTCCAGACCTCCCATGAGATTATCCTTCCTCCGTTGGATTATATAGAGTATTACCATCACAGTCCAACTCATCTAGATTACCACGTCAGTTGGACGGACCTTGTTTTGCAGAAGATTGTAATCTGCCAAGTGCCCACACGACATGCGAATTACGCAGACTTCAAGCTAATTGCCTTGTTCGACCGCGGACTCGCCTATCTTTGCGCCGGTGCCTTCTTTAGCTGGAGATAACCCAGCTCGCAGTGGATCATCATCAAAGCTGATACACACTTCTGTGATGCTATTGAACACAGTGGCATCATCTACGCGATCGACAAAGCAGATGGCACCACGTATTGCTGGGACGGCGCGTGTAATTTGTTTCCGTCTCATGTTAATGATGATGCCATGACACTGTTTGAACTTTTTGTGATGATTGGCATATCCCTGTTTGAGCAGAATTTGAGTAGAACTATGGCAATATATTAGAGACGCCGTAAATCAGCTATATTTGGAATGGGTTAATTCATGCGATTGTGACCATGTCATTACAGCCAATTTGTACCCTGAATAATCAAACGGTTAGGAATATATGGATATTATCCTTATTTTACAGTAATCTATATACTACTACTAAATATGAGTGTGTATCAATGGCCATGTTAGTTTCCTCATTTTCATGATGTAGAAACATGCACCACACTGTTGGTTTCATCTAACCATACATTAGTGAAGTAAATATGCATATGGAGAACTCTATATTTGGAAGTAGTGAAATCCTGCAATGCTTACCATGTGTACATACCTATATTTGCCCTTCAGCAATCAATGACTAGAATAATATCCTCACAAAAATTTTGCCCGCAGAACACGAGTATATAACAATGCATGGTCTGTTAGTTACCTTGAAGAATTTGTTTGTGAGGATAGAACATGATTACATAACATGCATGACATGGTAGTTTCCTGTGAAGAATCGATTGCGAGATAACATGAGTATAACCATGCATGGCACTTCTATATTTTCGAACCCAATATACATTTCCCTGTATTTTCCTCCCAGTTCCAACAGGGACATATCAATGTTGTTTCTTGCATTATCCTACTCATACTCTGAACAATGCTGATCTTACATTAACAATGCCTGTCCTTTTTGATATGATGTAGTGTCCCTACAGTTACTGCCCTTTGTAATTACACCACCTTTGCCAAAAACAGGGAAGCACAACTGGTTCCTCGCTCGATTAGACGACGGCAAAAGACTGATGATCATTCGGACACATGAGCCGAAAAAGTTATATTGCAAAAACCCCACTGTATACAAGCACCGTGTAATAAGTGAGTATCCGGACAGTGGTTGTTACGTCTATGAGCAGGATACCAGCTTGTTGGGGCCTTCAGGATTTTTTAGTTGGAGGCGGGTAAACGGCCTTGGTTCACACTCTCTGTTTCTCGGACTCAATTATCCGATTAACCAGGAGATCACCATTGGCAAGGACCTTGATGGCAGAGAGGCTCTGTTTGCTATGGAAAACTGTGTCTACATGGCGGGAGTTCGGGAGCATACTCCCCTGATTGTCAATGATACAGCCTGCAGCCATAAGAAGGTGAGAATGACAAAGGCATCCGGATTAACTTTGATCCTTGGATGTCTCAATCACGACAGGCAGTGATGTGGTTCAAGCCTAAAGGTTGATAGCTAATTGGGCTGTTGCATCGAAAGGGTGGAGTACTGGTGTCTCCGGATCACTGGTCGCTGAAGCGGGGCTGCAAATTATGATGGTGTTGGATCATCTCTTCGAATGAGTTTGTTGTCTTTGCTTCTGGTTCTGGATGGGTAGTTCTTTCTTTTGTTACGCATATTCCTTGTCATTTGGTCATCCTTGTCTATGTCACTCTTTCTATGCAATAGTTGCTTCTGTTTAGAATGTCATTCTCGTCTGGATCATGAGAGTCTGAGCGCTGCAGATGGGTACGTTTTAGTGGTGTAGCAAGACTTCTTATGAACTATCATGTCTTGCTGTTTATGTCAGTAGTAGTCACTAGTCAGTGTTTGAATGTTGTATATCATTGTTTTGAACTGTTTATTGTCTCGAACTACTAGTGGGCTAAATGAGGGCATCACCATTCTCCAGTGTTTAGAGTGTATCTCCTTTTTTCAAGTTATATAATTTGAGTTCATTGTCTTTTCGATGATGTACACTTGTTTGGGCCAGTGAGGTGTCGTTGAATATGGGCCGAGTAGTAACGCAATGCCAAACAGATCAATTATGACTCTCGGGCCGGGCTCTCAAAAGATCCTAAAAAAAGGTCGGGCTCTCCAAAAAAGAAAGAATAAGGACTCTTAGGCCGACATGTGGGCGCCACTGGTGTTTTCGTGCGCTTGCGCGCCGAGAGCATATTGGCGTGTGCTCGAAATTCATCCTACATTTTCATCCCCAGTCTCCCGCCCCTCCCCCACCTCTGGAATCTCGATTCCTACTCCAGTTCCCCCAAATCCCCCTCTTGTACTCCCTGTACTCAAGCGCACTATCATGTCGCCGGTCAACGCGGATCTCCAAGCCGGAGATCCTGAGGTCCGTCCTGCCTTCGGTCGCTGCATGCTGTCGCTCAACAGTGGCATGGCGGCGCTTGACGACCAGTTTGCTGGCAAAGTGCTGACGGTAACTATCAACAGCGACCGGCCTCCCGTCTCGCCGGACAACCTTGTCAAAGCTCGTGGTATTGTGCACGGCATCCAAATAAGTGACTTTCTCGTCGAAGTCTGTCCGCCACCGGGTAATTTCTTTGTCAGGTTCCGAACAACTTTCGACTGCAGTCATGTGTTCGAATCTTCCCGATGTTTGTTCTGCGATGGCGCGCTGGTGAGCTTTGATCGGTGGCACCCAGGATGGGGCTTGGTGCCCTCTGAGCTTGAGTTTTTAACAAAGCTTACCTTCCATGGCATGCCTCGACGTGCTTGGAACAGTGAGTCCATGAACGAGCTAATCAACGACCTTGGAGGTGAGCTCGTAAGTATGTTTGTTCCTCCGGACAGCTGGGCTCTGACGGTTATGGCATGGATGAAGAAGCCGTCCACCATACCGAAGGTGATTGGTGTTGAGATACCGGTGCAGGAACCGGGGTTGTACTATTCGTCGCCACCAAGGCCGCCACAGACCACGTTAGGGATGTACCTCTATCGAGTGTTCATGCATGTCAAAGAAGTGGTCAATCCATCAATCGAAGTCCTGCCGCCCCCGCTGGTGCCAGGGTCCGTCGACGACGTCCATTACAGGAGTCAACGTCAGACTTTCCCCGTGTTGCTCGGAACGATGGATGGCACAGGGCCTACTCCATCGCACGGCGGAGGCCACTGCTTCTTTGGGAGAAGAGGGAGGGATGGCTGCCTGGATGTGCTATAATTTGAGGTAACAACTGAATCTTGTCAGATAGTACTAGTTAAATCCGAGCTATGGGTCTGAAGCACTGATATGCCAGTACATTTGATTGTGACCTGTTCTAATTTTGTACCTGAACTTTTTTTAGAAAGGGTTGTACGTTAACTAAATGTGCTAGCAGAACTTATTGTGTTGTTTGTCTGTTTTCTTTGCACAACATTCAAGATATTTCCCCGTCATTTATAAAGACGATGAACCGTTATGTACGACTTCGTTGGTTTCAACATAGCGCTTCCCGTAGCGATCCACTGCTTCCATCCTGATTGTGCCACCTGTGTGAAATTTTTGTATGCAAGTTCAGTGTGCTATGATGTTCTATATGATTGTGTCAACTATATAAGTTTTTACTGAGCATCAGCAATGCATATGGCTGAAAGATGTATTTACGAGCATCAACCGATGGGTCTCTATCTCTATCTCTCTCTCTCTCTCACACACACACACACACACGCACACGCGCACACGCACAAGTGGGACCCGTTGAATTATTTATTTGCTCGTGATAGCTTTTAATTAGGTTCCACTATAATCTAACTTTTTTCTTAAGTTATTAATTGAGCTCAGTGACTTAAAAAAGTTGTACAGAAGCCTTGTTTGGGCCTTTCCGGCGTCCCTGAATGTGCGCTGAGTAACCATGTTAGGTTGTACTGTACCACACAAGCCTTTTTTCAACATTAGCAATGCAACTGGGCCGACAGTTGTACACAATATCCGGGTCAACTTGTTATCCGCCCCGCTAGGCTGCAAAGTTTCCTAGGAGGTATGCATTAGGCTTAACAAGAAAATGGACTTTAAGAAATAATAAATGGGATGTAATTATAATAACTCGGCAATTACTATGCACCAAACACGTAATTAGTTTCAAAAATACATTATTTTTGGAATTTTGGAATTTTAATTTCATTACTTGTTGCACGCGCAATATTTCGTTGGATTTTAACGTGATACAACTTTA
Organism: Triticum aestivum; assembly: GCF_018294505.1. Taxonomy (NCBI): domain Eukaryota; kingdom Viridiplantae; phylum Streptophyta; class Magnoliopsida; order Poales; family Poaceae; genus Triticum; species Triticum aestivum. Next base: position 79,656,959 of record NC_057798.1, read on the forward strand.
TTTGGAAATTATATTTAACCTGACTAGAAATTTCGGATAAAAATATTTTGGATCCCATCGAAATGTGGGATTTTTTTCTGAATTCTGTTTTGAGCGGTTGTTTGAAATTATTAATCGTTGTCCTACCTAGAAGTTGGGTTGTACTTTTAACAAACCCGTAAATGGGCTGTAGTAAATTCCATTAGAATTGAAAAATGGGATGTACATTCTTACAAATCGCAAATGGGCTATATGTTCTCTGCCAAATCCGAGCTGTGGGCCTACTAAGTTGACGCGTACCAAGGGCTTTGTCAACTTAGTCAATATAAACGATCCTAGCTGCAGTGATCGTACGATGTCCATCCAATGGCCGTAGTGCTTCTTTAACCTCTGGTCTTCTTGCTCCAGCTGCCCAAAGCAGCGTCGGTTGTGTCACGTGGTCCTGCCTCCCGTGGCCGGCTGTGATGCCATAGAGGCCTCACCGCCCCGTACTACTCCCACCGCTGGCCAGGCCATCCCTCTACTCACCCACGCCCCCTGTTATTCTGCGGCGACGGCAGCCGAACCAGTGAATCCTCGTACTCCTCTCCGCGCGGGCTACCACTACCGCGTCTTCCCCGGCTCTGTGTCATCCCTTTCCTAGGCCTCGCCGTCGTCCAGACCATCGCCCTGGTGCTCTTGGCGCGGCGTGGTCAACATGGTCAATGACCGACTTCCATCGGAAGAGTATTGTACGTGAAGAGACTGACAGCTGGGTCCAGGTGGCCGCAAGGAAGTGCCTCCTTATTACGCGCAAAATAATTATTCCTCCACCTGACAGCAGGGACCCACCGGACGGGCCACCTTATTTTGTGAAAAAAAACATTTCCCCCCTGACTGCTGGGACCCACCGGATGGGCCAGCGTATTTCGCGAAAAAAATGTTCCCCGCGCTGTCAGCTCGGACACACCGGAAGTGCCTCCTTATTACGCATAAAAAATGAATACTCCCCCTGCTAGCTGGGACCCACCATGGTGGAAGGCTGACATGTGGGCCTACTAAGTTGACTGGGACGGGGGCCTTTGTCAACTTTAGTCAATATGAACGATTCTAGCTCCAGTGACCGTACGATGGCCATCCAACGGCCGTAGTGCTTCTTCAACCTCTGGTGTTCTTGCTCCAGCCGCCCAAAGCAACGCCGGTCGTACCACATGCTCCTGCCTCCCGTGGCCGGCTGTGCTGCCGCGGAGGCCTCACCGCCCCCTACTATTCCCACCGCTGGCAAGGCCCTGCGGCGACGGCAGCCTCACACCACAGCCGAACCAGTGAACCCTCGTACTCCTCTCCGCGCGGGCTTCCACTGCCGCGTCTTCCCCAGCTCCCCGTCGTCCCCTTCCTAGGCCTCGCCGTTGTCCACCGCCGTGGTGCTCTCGGCGCAGCGTGGTCAATGTGGTCAACGACCAACTTCCATCGGAAGAGTACTGTACGTGGAGAGGCTGAAAGCTGGGTCCATGGCAGCCGCAAGGAAGTGCCTCCTTATTACGTGGAAAATAATTATTCCTCCACCTGACAGCAGGGACCCCCCGGACGGGTCACCAGTATTTCACGAAAAAAACGTTTCCCCCTGACTGCTAGGACCCACAGGACGGACCTTCGTATTTCGCGAAAAAATGTTCCCCCCATTGTCAGCTCGGACCCACCGGAAGTGCCTCCTTATTACGCACAAAAAAAATGAATACCCCCTGCTAGCTGGGCCCAACCTTGGTGGGAGGCTGACTTGTGGACCTACTAAGTTGACTGGGACGGAGGCCTTTGTCAACTATAGTCAATATATGAATGATTCTAGCTCCAGTGACCGTACGATGTCCATCCAACGGTCGTAGTGCTTCTTCAACCTCTGGTCTTCTTGCTCCAGCCGCCCAAGGCAGCGCCGGTTGTGCTGCCTTCTCCTGCCGCCCGTGGCCGGCTGTGATGCCGCGGAGGCCTCACCGCCCCCTACTACTCCCACCGCTGGCCAGGCCATCCCTCTACGCACCCACACCCCCTGTTATTCTGCGGCGACGGCAGCCTCACACCGCAGCCGAATGAGTGAACCCTCATACTCCTCTACGCATGGGCATCCACTGCCGCATCTTCCCTGGCTCCGCATCGTCCCCTTCCTAGGCCTCGCCATTGTCCACCGCCCTGGTGCTCACGGCGCGGCGTGGTCAACGTGGTCAAGGAATGGCTTCCATCAGACGTGGACTGTACGTGGAGCGGCTGACAGCTAGGTCCACGACCGCAGCAAGGAAGTGTCTCCTTATTACGCGCAAAATAATTATTCCTCCACCTGACAGCGGGGACCCACTGGACGGGCCACCATATTTAGCGAAAAAACGTTTCTCCCTGTCTGCTGGGACCCACCAATTACATCTTCGCACGCAAGGAAGTGCGTTCGAAAAAAAAACGATTCGCCCCCCTGACTGCTGGGACCCACCAGCTACATCATCGCACGCAAGGAACTGCGTCCGGGCAAAAAAACAATTCGCCCCCCTGACTGCTGGGACCCACCAGCTACATCTTTGCACGCAAGGAAGTGCCTGATAGTCGGGACCCACCTGGTCAAAGCATATGTAGCATTGTCATTCTGGTAGCGAACGTGTACGTACATACTGGTCGATGTAGAGGCACGCACGTGTCGTAGATGTAGAGGCGCGCACGTGTCGTAGTAGAGGCGTGTGGTAGCATGTACACGTACGTACAGCAGCGAGGGTGCAAGAAAGAAAATACGGCCACGTACGTACATAGGGGCAGGGTCTGTATCGCCTATCGCGCATACGTACATGGCTGGGTCGGAACGGAGAAACAGCGTCGTCGTCGTGTTCATGGGGAGCCAACCGGCTGGGTCGGAACGGAATGCGTGGTCGTGTTCATCGGGAGGGCTTGGACGGAACAGGCGATGGAAACGAGGCCTAGCGTACCGCACAACGGAGGAAACGGCCTTGTGTTCAACCGGCCACGTCGAAACGGGGTCCTATTGATCGAGAGGAGCCTGGCGTACCGCAAAACGGAGGAAACGGACCTCCTACGGTCGAAACGGGGGTCCTGTTGATCGGGAGGGGTGTGGCATACTGCAAAACGGATGAAACGGACTTGTGTTGGAGCGCTACGGTCGAAACGCGGGTCCTGTTCATCGGGAGGGGTGTGGTGTACCGCAAAACGGACGAAACGGACTTGTGTTCGAGCGCTACGGTCGAAACGGGGTCCTGTTCATCGGGAGGGGTGTGGCATACCGCAAAACGGTACTCCACGAGATACTGTTCATCTCCACCGTTGACCTCCTCCAGCCTCCACGGGCTCCTGTTCATCCAGCCTCCACCGCGCGCTACTCCTTCGGCTACTGTTCAACCACCCCTCCACAGGCACCCCTCCACCGTCTACTGTTCATCCAGCCCTCCCCACCATGGGGTCCTGTTCAACCACCCCTCCACGGCCACCCCTCCACCGTCTACTGTTCATCCAGCCCTCCACACCACGGGTTATTGTTCATCCAGAGGCAACGCCACCGCTCACTGTTCATCCAACCCCCCTCCCCCCTCAACGCTCACTGTTCATCCCAGAGGCAGCATCGATCGGCTTCAGTTAGCAGCAGTAGCGAAGAAATCGCTCCATCGGGTTCAGTTAACAACCATCGATCGATCGCTCGGGTTCAGTAACGCGTAGCCTGTAGTGCAATCTCTCGGGTTCAGTTAGAGCCCAACGCCTCGCTCGGCTTCAATTAGAGCCAACATCTCACACACACACGCGCGTACGTACGAGAGAAACGCGCATCGCTCGGCCCCCGACCTCCCACCGAAACCGGCAACTCCCCGAAAATTTCCTCCCCCTCGCTTCTACCAGGGTTTTTTTCATCATGGACGGCCCAAAGAATGTCATGCAGCTACGTCTCCGGCCCGCCCAGGACGAAAAGCCCATTTTCTGTCATGATTTTTTGTCATAGAAGTAGGAGCCCACCACATCTATGATGATACCGGGTTTTGTCACAATTATCATCATAGAAGTGTCATATGTATGACAGAAAAAAAGTTCGTTCATCCCAAAATGTCACGGATGTGTCTTTTTTTTGTAGTGGGACCTTCTACGGTCAAAACGGGGGTCCTGTTAATCGGGAGGGGTGTGGCATACCGCAAAACGGACGAAACGGACTTGTGTTGGAGCGCTACGGTCGAAGCAGGGGTCCTGTTCATCGGGAGGGGTGTGGCGTACCGCAAAACGGGACTCCACGGGATACTGTTCATCTCCACCGTCGACCTCCTCCAGCCTCCATGGGCTACTGTTCATCCACCGTCGACCTCCAGCCTCCACCTGCGACTGTTCATCCACGGGCTCCTGTTCATCCAGCCTCCACCGTGCACTACTCCACCGGCTACTATTCAACCACCCCTCTCCACGGGCTCCTATTCAACCACCCCTCCATGGGCTACTGTTCATCTACCCCTCCACCGTCTACTGTTCATCCAGCCCTCCACGGGGTCGTCCTGTTCATCTAGCCCTCCACACCACGGGGTCATGTTCATCCAGAGGCAACACCACCACTCACTGTTCATCCACCCCCCCCCCCTGCACGCTCACTGTTCATCCAGAGAGGCAGCATCCATCGGCTTCAGTTAGCAGCAGTAGCGAAGGAATCACTCGATCGGGTTCAGTTAACAACCATCGATCGATCGCTCGGGTTCAGTAACGCGTAGCCTGCAGTGCAATTGCTCGAGTTCAGTTAGAGCCCAACGCCTCGCTCGGGTTCAGTTAGAGCCAACGCCTCACACACACGCGCGTACGTGTACGAGGAAACGCGCATCGCTCGGCCCCCGATCTCCCACCGTAACCGGCAACTCCCCGAAATTTTCCTCCCCCTCGCTTCTACCACAGTTTTTTCGTCATGGACGGCCCAAAGAATGTCATGCAGCTGCGTCTCCGGCCCGCCCAGGATGAAAAGCCCATTTTCTGTCATGATTTTTTGTCATAGAAGTAGGAGCCCACCACATCTATGATGATACCGGGTTTTGTCACAATTATCGTCATAGAAGTGTCATATGTATGACAGGAAAAAAATTCGTTCGGCCCAAAATGTCACGGATGTGTCTTCTTTTGTAGTGTAGGAACATCCCAGCTGCTGAAAAGAACAAGGCCCGAGAGCCTGAAGTTGTTGCTGAAGAGGAAGAAGATGATGATACCGGGTTTTGTCACAATTATCGTCATAGAAAGTTGAAGCCTAAAATTCCAGATCATAACGATGCTAATCATGTTGCTGAGAACATGAAGCTGAGAAAGGATGCAGGACTCAGACAGTGGAGGTTGACTGATCCTTATGCAGTCAAGAGGAGAACTGTTGTGGACTACAGGTTCCATACAAAGAGACAGTAGGATTTCTATCAGACAGTGCTCCTGGACAAGAAACCAATAGTCTGTGATATGAGATGGGTAGATTGGAAATACATCAAGGAAAATTAAGAACACTATCCTGGTGTGCATGATAGTTTCAAGGGTTGTGGACTGGATGACTTTTTTGGGCAGAAGCTCACAAAGTGGAATGATGAGCTAATAATGCAATTCTACTCCACAGCACACTTCTATCCAGATGGCAGGATAGTATGGATGTTTGAAGGTACAAGGTACCAGTCTACTATTGAAGAATGGGCCAATCTGATCAATGCACCAAAGGAGAAAGAGGATGACTTGGATGTCTATGCCAAGAAGAAGATGGATCACAACACTATGGCACACATGTACAAGGAGATCCCAGATGCTGCTGTTGAAACACACAAGTTTGGATCTGTACATTTCCTTCTGTCAGGACTGCCAACCATCAACTGGATCCTCAGGCACACACTTTTGCCCAAGTCAGGTGATCATAACATGATCAGAGGCCATGCTATAAATCTGCTACACTTGTTTGATGTGCCTAAAAAATTCAAGGTCATGAGCCTCATTGTTGAAACTATCAAGAGGACAGCTGCAGACAAGAAGAGAAGTTGTGGGTATGCCCCACAGATCCAGGAGCTGATTAACTCCAATATGGGCACTGGCACATACTTGTTGGACAAGGATCACATGCCTATCTATCCAGATTTTGAGGACAACAAAGTGGTTATGAATGAAGATGAACCATCTTCTGTGCAAGCACAAGCAAAGAAGGAGAAGGCAAGGACTGAGAAGGCTGCCAAGATTCCAACAACTGATGAGGCATCTGAGTACTTCCTGAAGAGCAAGCAAGATCAGCTTGGCTACTTGATAGCGTCCACTCTAAGGATTGAGAAAGGGTTGGCCACCCTGACTCAAAACCAGGAGAGCCTAGAGAGGATCATGGAGCAGAAGTTCTATGACTTGGATGTGAAGGTAACTGAGATCCAGTCTGTTGTTGAGGAACTCCAGAATGACGTGCAGGAGAGGAAGGGCAAGACAACCACTCAGGCATTTGCTAGAGTGCCTAGAGCTCAGAGATCAGTTGCAGTGCTTGTGACAGACACAAGAGCAACTTCATCTGCACCTGCTACAGCTTCAGTGCCACCAGCTCCAGCATCTACTCCACCAGCTCCAACTTCATGAACTGATGCCTTTGTCCTTGGAGCCATATCTACACCACCACATCAAGACCAAGCCTGAGAGACGACATAGTACTATGAATTTTCTAGGAACTTTTTGGTAACTTGTTGCCAAAGGGGGAGAAAATGTATAGATCATAGGCTGAGTGAGAGAGAGAGTTTGCTTTTGTTCTCTCTTGTTTTTTTTGTGATTGAACTTTGTTTGCTTTTGCTTGTTTGAGATACTTTATTGCCTGTGTGATACTATGATGATCATGTGTTTGATCATATGCTACATTAATGCTTGTTGGATGACATTATCCTTTTATCTCTATATGATCATTCACTTTGCTTGGTTATGAGTGCATGTATTTTGATTATTATCATTTTGAGCGCTCCACCAAGATGTATGTGACATGGGAGAGTAACTCATGAACATAACTCTATGTGCATTTGTAGTCCAAAGCAAATCTTAAACTATGCACAAATTTAGGGGGAGCTCTCACATTTCACATACTTCTCAAAGCGACAATGTTTTTCAATCTTATTATCATTTGTCGAAGCTTTGATCTATATGTTGTCATCAATTACGAAAAAGGGGGAGATTGAAAGTGCAACTATCCCTAGGTGGTTTTGGTAATTCCTAACAACATATAGCTCATTGAGCTAATACTATTCCAAGATAAATATTTCAGGAAAGCTCAATGAATGGCATGGCATGGATGAGAAAAGTAGACCCCTCAAAATGCTTAGGATAAAAGGATTGCTTCAAGCTTCAAGCTCAAGACTCTACATTTTATATTTTAGTGATCCAAGATCACATTGAGTCTATAGGAAAAGCCAATACTATCAAGGAGGGATGAGGTGTTGCTTAATGAGGTTCTTGCTCAAAGTGCTTAGTGATATGCTCCAAAACCCTCAACTGCTTTCTCACATCCACATATGACCTAAACCTAAAGTCCAACTCGGCCCCACCAATTCTTTCTATCCGGCGCCACCGAGTTCAGATGTCATAGCCACTGCCACAAACCATAGGCAAATCGGTCTTACCGATAGGGATCTCGGTCTCACCGAGATGGGATTGTAATCTCTCTGTTTCCCTTCGTAACATTTCGGTACCACCAAGATGAGCGATCGGTCCCACCAAGATTGCAATGTAAACTCTCTGTTTCCCTTTCATAACATTCCGGTCCCACCGAAATGAGTGAACCGGTCCCACCGAGTTTACCTGACCAACTCTCTGGTTAGCTTATTACCAAAATCGGTCTCACCGAGTTTGTGTAATCGGTCTCACCGAGATTACGTTATGCCCTAACCCTAACAACATCGGTCCTGCCAAGTTGCATGTCGGTCCCACCGAAAATCCTAACGGTCACCAGGTTTACTAAATCGGTCAGACCGAGTTTCTCAATTCAGTCCCACCGAGATTGGTAAATTGTGTGTAATGGTTAGATTTTTTGTGGAGACTATATATACCCCTCCACCTCCTCTTCATCCGTGGAGAGAGCCATCAGAACGAACCTACACTTCCAACTTACCATTTCTGAGAGAGAACCACCTACTCATGTGTTGAGACCAAGATATTCCATTCCTACCATATGAATCTTGATCTCTAGCCTTCCCCAAGTTGCTTTCCACTCAAATCTTCTTTCCACCAAATCCAAATCCTGTGGGAGAGAGTTGAGTGTTGGGGAGACTATCATTTGAAGCACAAGAGTAAGGAGTTCATCATCAACACACCATTTGTTACTTCTTGGAGAGTGGTGTCTCCTAGATTGGCTAGGTTTCACTTGGGAGTCTCTGACAAGATTGTGGAGTTGAACCAAGGAGTTTGTAAGGGCAAGGAGATCGCCTACTTCATGAAGATCTACCGCTAGTGAGGCAAGTCCTTCGTGGGCGACGGCCATGGTGGGATAGACAAGGTTGCTTCTTCGTGGACCCTTCTTGGGTGGAGCCCTCCGTGGACTCACGTAGCCGTTACCCTTCGTGGGTTGAAGTCTCCATCAACATGGATGTATGATAGCACCACCTATCGGAACCACGGCTCAAAAATCACTGTGTCACCAAATTGCATTTGAATTCTCCAAACCCCTTCCCTTTACATTCTTGCAAGTTGCATGCTTTATTTTCCGCTGCTCATATACTCTTTGCATGCTTGCTTGAATTGTGTTAAGATTGCTTGACTTGTGCTAAGCTTGCTAAAATCTGCCAAAGACTAAAATTGGGAAAAGGTTAAGTTTTTATTTTGTCAAGTAGTCTAATCACCCCCCCCCCTCTAGACATACTTCAAGCTCCCACAAACCCCAACCCCAGCAGATAGTAACCCAGTTCCTGTTGAGACAGCACCATCTCCACCACAGAGCTCCCAAACAAGAGAAGTTAGTAAGGCACCTCCAGTGCCCAAAGGGCCAGTACTACCACGGCAAACCCCAACTCCACCAGTTAGTACGCCTATTCCTGTGGAGGAAGCACAACCAACTAGTCGTAGTTTAGCATCTATCGCATTTGATGTTGTTAAATCGTATGTGCGTATCTTCCCATCTTGGAAATATTATACTGAAGATGAAGGAAAATGCCAGTTGCAGGTGTTTGTCCAGGAGTTATGTGTAAGTAATGTTATTCATGGCAATTACTTTGCTTTGTCCCATACATCCTACCTCCATGATGGTTATAATACAGCAAATTTTCCCATTTTTCTCTATAGAGAAGGACCAATTTGGAAACTCAGGATGAGGTAACCTATGCTAATACCTCTGCTATCTTCAAGAATGCTTGGTGACAGTATCGGAATTACCTGAAGAAAACGTACTTCACTGGCAAAGAAACTCATCAAATTCCCTTACGTTCTTCTGAGACACATTTACTGGACGATGACTAGAAACGCCTTGTTCTGTACTAGTCCGAACCAAGAATGTGGTAAGGTCGAGCTCATTTTCTATTTTAAGTACTATATTCTTGTGTCTTACTGTACTCTGTTCATGTAAAACAAGTGCCTAAACCTAAAGAACAACTATTCTAATTTAAGATTACATTGCTATCATAGTTCAAAAAAGCGCTAGGTCTTCATTGTGCGTTTTGCCACCGCCTAGCACTTTACTGACCATAGTGCATGCTTATTCACCGTTATGCACAGATTAAGCGTAGTTATGCGCAATGTGTTTTGCCAATGCCTAGAGCCTATGCGCGCTTAAGTACTTGCTTAGGCGCGCCTTTTTTTAACTATGATTGCTATCGTGCATACTACTTTGCTCTTGTATCACTGTATTTACTCATACATACTTATTTTTAAATTGGAGGATCCAATCGAAACTCCAATGGCACAGCAGGTATGTTCACGCATGTTTCTTTAACAGGTTTGCTATTATCAATAGCTCTGTTGATTTCAATTTCAATTGTGTATACAGTTGACTTCTCATATCATGCACATTACTAGCATCACAAAAGAGGCAATAGTGTTGTTGTACATGTAAACCCATGGTACCCATCTGAAATCTTGTTATGTCGTGTAGTTTCCCACGCTTTGTATTCTTTCACTGTTGCTTTGTCTTGAACTGATACGATTTGAACCATATCTCTATTTTGATTTGGCAAGACAATGAAGTGACCATAGGACATAGATATATGTTTGTTTGATGCTTTTATTACGTCCACCTTACTAATGAACTGGTTCACCTAAATGAGTTTCATATACTAGTACATGCTAAACCTGTTATGTGGCTGCTTATTTCTTCTTTTAGAATGTTGACAGAATATTGGGGAAGAGTGCCTTATTAAGCAATGGTAAAGGAAGTAATGCAGATAAGGTTCGGGATAGTGGCACATCCTTGTTGGTCTCCAACAAAGCTGATAAAACAGCAAAGGAAGACTATCTTGAAGACAGTGAGACAACCCCAAAGTCCTGTCTTGGTCTAGTGTTCGAGTTACTGGCCACTACCGCTTGCACAAGCTATTCAAACTCACTGTCTGAATCAGTTCGGTTTTTTGAGTCTCAACTACAAGCTGAAAGACATCGATCAGCTGTGCTACGACAAGAAGCGGAAGGACTGCGGAAGTCCTTGGAAGATTCAGATGCATACTTTTTGGTGCAACAGCAAGCGTTGGAGGATTTTAGCGCCAAACAGGACAAAGCTAATAATCTTGCTAAGCTTGCTAAGCTTATTGCCAGCATGGTGGATACCCAGGATAACGTTTCTTGAGCTCTTCTGAAGTTGTTTCAGTTATGCTCTTGTTTTGCTGCCGCGTTTATTTGCACTGGTGGCCAATTTTGACGGCCAGTGTATGTAATATGTTGCTTTGTTCCCTATATTTGCACTAGTGGCGAAATTTGATGCCCAGTGGATTTAATATGTGTAATAGCGGTAATAGACTAGCGTTAATTGCTTGCTTATTTATTTCCTTATTGTTTTGTTTAGTTGTTTGCTTGTAGTCACTGCAGTTCTTTTTCTGTGTTTTTCTAGTGGCCACAATAACCTATTTTTGGTAACTAGGCCAAAATAATCATGGCAACACACGAATTGTTGTAACCATGGGCCTCCTGCGGGCCGTATGATCCATGGGCCTTCTACGGGCCGTAGGATCCATTGGCCTTCTACACGGGCCGTACGATCCATGGGCCTTCTACGGGCCGTACGATCCATGGGCCTTCTACCGGTCGTACGATCCAGGGGCCATTACGGGCCGTAGGATCCATGTGCCTTCTACGGGGCGTATCATCATTTCGCCAATCATGTGTCGTACTATTCATGGACCATAACGGGCCGTTAATAGGCCGTATTTGATAACTCTATGAAAACAGCCCAATGGGTTTTTTTTACATGAAAACGGCCCAACATATGAACAGGCCACAAACGGGCCGACTGTAATCACGGGTTGAATTTGGCCCACAAGCAGAAAATGACAGTAACGGGTCGTAAGTAACCGAATGTTGGAAATGAGCCCAAGAATAAATGGGCCCTGCGAAGGCCGAAAGATAACTTGGGCTGCAGATGGCCCAATGGAATAATGGGCCGTTAATGGGTATAAAGTGATACATTGTTCATTACGGGCCAGTTTCACCACGGGCCGTTAATGGGCCAAGAGTTACAAAGGGCCTCATATGGGCCGAAAGACGTCATGGGCCATACATGGGCCGGAAGTTAAAACGGGCTGGAATCATATTGGATGGCACAGATGACGCTACTGGGCCTAATTCGGATAGGGCGTAACGGGCCTTGGGTTAGCGGGTTGTAAAGGCTATATGCGAACAGGCCGTTAACAGGCTTTCCATGGGCCGGCCCGCCACATTTTGACCAAGTCAAATGGGCCGGCCTTTTCATAGGAATGGGCCTCTGTTGGGCCATGCCACGTGTCGACGTATCATAGGCGCCTTTTGTCCAATGAGTGGATGACATCTGCCCCAACGGTGAGCCGACACGTGTTTCCTCCAGCCAATGATGATTTTACACGTGGAAAATCCCCATTAGTCGGGGATGTTAATGGGTTATCAGATCCAAAACCGGACCCGGTAGCTTAACGGCGTTCCGTTACGGTGGATGCCACGTGTCGGTCACCCTTGACAAAAGCACTTCTGTGACGCGCGATTTATCGTCATGGAAGTGGACACTTCTGTGATGATAATTTTGGTAATGTCATGGAACACTTCTACGACAGCATAGGTATGACTATCTTGATTCTGTCATAAAATCGTCATGGATGTACATGCATGACAAAAACGCAACATATTGTGACAAACACGTATCATCACGGAAGTGTATTTTTTTTGTAGTGTCTTGAGCTTGCGTTCATTTTCCCTTGAAGAGGAAAGGGTGATGCAGCAAAGTAGCGTAAGTATTTCCCTTAGTTTTGAGAACAAAGGTATCAATCCAGTAGGAGACAACGCACAAGTCACTGAATACCTGCACAAACAATCAACAACTTGCACCCAACGCGATAAAGGGGTTGTCAATCCCTTCACGGTCACTTGCAAAAGTGAGATCTGATAGAGATAGATAAACGGTAAAGTAATTATTTTTGGTATTTTTGGTTTATAGACCGGAAAGTAAAGATTGCAATTTAAAGGAACGGCGATAGAAATTGGCAAGTTGACGGGAAACTAATAGATTCAATATAATGGAAAAGAGACACGGGGCCATAGGTTTCACTAGTGGCTTCTCTCAAGATAGAAAATATCACGGTGGGTGAACAAATTACTGCCGAGCAATTGATAGAAAAGCGCATAGTTATGACGATATCTAAGGCAATGATCATGAACATAGGCATCACATCCGTGTCAAGTAGACCGAAACGATTCTGCATCTACTACTATTACTCCACACATCGACCGCTATCCAGCATGCATCTAGAGTATTAAGTTCATAAAGAACGGAGTAACGCATTAAGTAAGATGACATGATGTAGAGGAATTAACTCAAGCAATATGATGAAAACCCCATCTTTTTATCCTCGATGGCAACAATACAATACGTGTCTTGCTGCCCTTACTAGTAGGACACCGCAAGATTGAACCCAAAGCTAAGCACTTCTCCCATTTTAAGAAAGATCAATCTAGTAGGCCAAACTAAACCGATAATTCGAAGAGACTTGCAAATATATCAAATCATGCATATAAGAATTCAAAGAAGAACCAAATAATGTTCATAGATAATCTGATCATAAATCCAAAATTCATCGGATCTCGGCAAATACACCGCAAAAGAATATTACATCGAATAGATCTCCAAGAACATCGAGGAGAACATGGTATTGAGAAATAAAGAGAGAGAATAAGCCATCTAGCTAATAACTATGGACCAGAAGGTCTGTGGTAAACTACTCACGCTTCATCGGACAAGCAATGGTGTTGATGTAGAAGCCCTCCGTGATCGAATCCCCCTCCGACAGGATGCCGGAAAAGGCCCCTATATGGGATCTCACGGGTATAGAAGGTTGCGGTGGTGGAAAGGTGGTTTTGTGGCTCTCCTAGATGTTTTCAGGGTATAAGAGTATATATATAGGCGAAGGAACTAGTTCAGGGGAGCTACGAGGGGCCCACAAGGTAGGGGCATGCCCTCCTGCCTCGTGGCCGCCTTGTTGCGTCTCCGACTTCATCTCCAAGTCTTCTGGTTTCTTTTTGGTTCAAGAAAGATTGTCGCGGAAGTTTCATTCCGTTTGGACTCCGTTTGATATTCCTTTTCTGCGGAACTCTAAAATAGGCAAAAAAACAGAAACTGGCACTGGGCCCTCGGTTAATAGGTTAGTCCCAAAAATAATATAAAATAGCATATAAATGCCTATTAAACATTCAAAATAGATAATATAATAGTATGGAACAATCAAAAATTATAGATACGTTGGAGACTTATAAACAATGTCGCCAGCTCCCCATTGGCCGCCCCCCGCCTGCCACAGCGACGAAGCCGGCACGCCCGTGGGCTTCGCCGACAGCGGGGGAAAATAGAGCGTGGGAGGCCACCGGCACTCGGGGTCCCATGAAGTCCACTGCTCCTCCCCTCCCATTGAAGCTAAGCTTGGCGGACTCATCATCGTCGTCCAATTAGCTGTTTGCCGGATTCGCGAGGGCGGAGCTTCATTTTTTGGGGCTCATGGCCAACCGGGCATCGGGAACGGGCGTTGACGGTCATTTAGACTAGTTTAGAGTATGATTTAATTAAAATATGTCGAAATGTAATGAATTTGCTCCGATTTTATGTAAATATTATCTAACTATTAATGAAAATCATTTGGTTTGTTTAAATATGCATCAAATTTATTTATTTCTGTTAAATTCCGTTCGAAATGCCTCTGGACATTTGCGGCTACAGCTTTACGGCCGGCTCGTTTATCTGTGTCCGTCGACTGGTCCCCACAGGTCCGCAGACAGATAAGGTGTCTGATTTGGGGTTAAAGTTGGAGATGCCCTAAGAAGGTGGAGATGAACTTACGTATAGCTATATAGGATACAAAGCAACTCTCCTGTCAGGTTTCAAAATACAATCTGACCTCTATTTTAGATGGCATATGTGATTAGCAATCTAAGAGCATCTCCAGCCGTTGGCCCCCCAGGGGGCGCCTAAAATCGCCGCCTGGGGGTGACCCGGCGCAAAAAGTGGGTCTGGGGGCGAGTTGGCCCCCAGCCGCCGCCCCCAGGGCCGGCCCCAGGCGTGGAAAAAAAATTAGAAAAACTTGGGCCTAAACACGCCAATTTTTGGCCAACTTGGGCTTTTATATTCGCAAACTTGGGCTAAAACACGTCATTACATATAAAAACTAGTCAAAAAAACTTGCTGAAGGTCGAGAAGTCGCCGTCGTCGCCGCCATCGTCGGCCTTCTCCTCCTTGACTCGGGCGCCCCTGCTGGACCCCTCCCCGGCTGGTGGCGGCGACAGCGGCGTGTCGTCATCGTCATCGCTGTCGTCGATGATGACGACGCCGCCTTCGTCGCGGCCTCGGCAGCGCTGCGCGAAGCGCTGTAGGGCGGCGCGCTGGCGCTCCCTTGCCATCTTCAGCGAGTCTTGGCGTGCCCATTCAAGGGTCGCGTCGTCGTCGAGCTCGACCTCGCCGTGCTCCGCCTTCACCGGCGCCAGCAACCCCGGCTTCGTCTTCACCGGAGCCAGCCCTGGCTCCGTCTTCACCGGCGCGAGACCAGGCTCCGTCTTCGGCTTGACGAAGCGCGGGAGAGGAGCCGACGGGGGCGCGCCGGCCGCCCTCGCTGATGAAGATGCCGGCGCTGCGTGTACGCCGGCCGAGCGGTGTCTCCGCTGCGGGCTCGGCCTTGACGCCGAGCAGTGATGGAGTGCCGGGGGATTGGGAGGAAGAACGCGACGAGGAAGAAGAGGAGGAGGAGCCGAACCTCCTCGGCGCCCATTGCCTGTCGCGTCGGCGGTGCGTCGAGGCGGCTGTCCTCGCCGGGGGGTACACCAACGGTGGGTTGTTGCCGCCCTCGAGGTACGTTAGCACGCCATCGATTGTGCGGCCGGGAACGCCCCACCAGAGGTGGCGCCCCTTGCTGTTCTTGATGCCGCCGACCACCGGCGCCCCGTTGGTGGACGCCAGCCGCTGCTGCTGGCGGCGCTCGAAGTACGCCGCCCAAGCGGCGTTGTTGTCGGCGGCGTACTGGGGAAGGGAGCGCTCGACGTCGATGAGAGAAGCGCGCGCGATCTCGACCTCGTCGGCAAAGTACGATGGCCTGGTGACGGCGTCGGGCAACGGGGGAATGGAAACTCCCCAATTGCTGAGCATCCAGCCCGTCGGCCCGGCGCGCATGTCCGGCTGCGCCGGGATGTTCACCTATAACAGGAGTCAGGACTCCTGTTCGCGGAGCGAACGACGGCCGAAGCCGTTGGCCGCCGCCTCGTCTCTAGGGAAACGCTCGGCCATCGGGGAGAGGGAGTGGCTGGGGAGAAGAGATCGGCGGGAGAGGGCTGGGGTGGCACTCCAACGCAGGCGAGCGAGACCATATATAGCCGCGCCTGAGGGAGGGGAGGCGTCGGCGCGCGTCGGCGCGCCGCCCCGTGACGCGCCGCCCGTGAGGAAACAATGGCAAAGCTGACCGGAGGCAGCCTTGCCATTGATTCCCCGCGCGCTGACGCGGCTGCCCCACGGCGCTTTCGCGCCAAAAAAGATTCGCCCGGCGCCCCCGAGCGCCCCCAGCGCGCCTGGTTCGGGTTGGGTCCGCCGGCGCCAATTTTGGCCCGAGCCGGCGAAAAATGGGCCCCTGGGGACGCGACCGGGCCGATTTTTTGGTGCCGGCGACCGAAAAATCGTCTGGGGGGCCTTGTTGGGGGCGCGGCTGAAGATGCTCTAACCTAGACAGAGATGAGCATGAATCACCTCTCCATTCTCGAACGATTCAGAAATCGACGACGACGAGCAAGTACTGAAGGGCAGCACCACATGCAACATATGCTGCAGAGTGGTCAGACAGAGAAAGGGCCAAGCTCACGGGGGCCCACGATGGCAGGCAGGCCCCGCGTACGCTTCAACGCTAATGGGGGCCAGCGGCGGCGCCGGCGCCCCGGTCCAGCGGGCTCCAGCAGCAAGCAGCGGTTAACGGAGAAGGGCCCAGGCGTACTGTTTCCGGGCACAGGAGCCATGGCCTCCTCCGTTGATGAGTGACTAGTTCCCGTTTTGTTTGTTGTAGCTTGTAACCGTCGCATCTAATGGCGCTGGACAAACCCTACACGCCACCCACTTGCTCCAGCCCCATCTTGGTGCAAGTACGCACGTTAGCGGTAGGTTTGCCATTTCCGGCGCTGCGACCGGCCGGTAGTCGGTAGATCGGCAGTACGTACTACGTCGAGCGGTCGCCGTCGCCGGTCGTTTTTGGTTGGTGCCCGCGCCGCAGAGGTGGCCGGATCAGATCTGATCGGCCATGCATGCATGCATTATCATGTTGTGCATCCAGCTTGGATGTGTGCCGCCGGTGGGGGCTCGCCCGGCTCGATCAATCATGCAGAATAAGGCCAACTCCACCGCGTGATCCCAAACGGACGTCCGTTTTGTCCGAATTCTGTCCGTTTGGGTAGCGATTTGGGGTCGTGTCCAGGCCTGTCCTGGGATGCGGTGGACGTGCGTCCAGCGCGCGGCCGCATCCATTTGCGTCATCCTGTCCGTCAGGGCCAAAAATGCCCAAATTGCATCAAAACTAGTTTTCAACCCAAATATTTGTCTGAAAATTAAAAAAGTTTTACAACTCATCTGAAATTGTCTTTAATAAAATAGTTTTACAACCAAATCGAAATTGTCTTGAGTGAACCTAAATTGGACCAATACATCTATTGGTTGCCAATGTGATCCCAGACGTGCTCAACCAAGTCATTTTGAAGATTCAAATGAGTGTGCCAATCACGCATCTCACGGTGAAATTGGACAAACTGTTCAAATGTGGCCGGGTCTTGGTGCAGGGGCTCAACATTTTCACCTTGATAATCAAATCCTTGGTCGAAGATACTCTCATCACGCTCGTCCTTGACGATCATGTTGTGCATAATCACACAAGCAGTCATCACCTCCCAAAGCTTCCTTTCATCCCATGACAGTGCAGGGTTTCGAACGATACCCCACCGGGATTGAAGCACACCAAAAGCACGTTCCAAATCCTTTCTAACACTCTCTTGCATTTGGGCAAATCTCTTTCTCTCCTCACCTTTGGGTTTCAAGATTGTCTTCACAAAAGTTGACCATTGAGGATATATACCATCTGCTAGATAGTATCCCTTGTTGTACTGGTGGCCGTTGATCTCAAAGTTGACAGGTGGGGAGTGGCCTTCTGCAAGCCTTGCGAAGACTGGAGAGCGTTGCAGCACGTTGATATCATTGTGAGAACCTGCCATGCCGAAAAAAGAATGCCATATCCAAAGATCTTGCGATGCCATCGCTTCTAATATGACAGTGCACCCATTAACATGCCCCTTGTACTGGCCCTGCCAAGCAAATGGACAGTTCTTTCACTCCCAATGCATAGAATCTATGCTGCCAAGCATGCCTGGAAAGCCTCTAGCTGCGTTGGTCGCCAACAATCTCTTTGTATCAGCGGCAGTTGGCTGTCTCAAGTACTCTGGGCCAAACACCTCGATCACGGCCTGGTAAAACTTGTACATTGACATCAGACATGTTGTCTCACTCATCCGCACATACTCGTCCACCAGATCGCCTGGAATACCATATTGAAGCATGCGCATGGCCGCGGTGCATTTCTGATAAGAGGAGAACCCAAACTTGCCAAGGGCATCCGTCTTGCACTCGAAGTATGGGTCATAAGCAACCGCTCCCTCTCGGATACGATTGAACACATGCCTTGCCATACGAAAACGGCGACGAAATTTATCCTGCTTGAAGAGCGGGGTGTTGGCAAAGTAATCGGCATAAAGCAGGGCGTGGCCTCTCTCCCTGTTGCGGTTCAGGTTGGGAGCACGGCCAGGGAGTGACCCCCTGTACCGAGGAAGCTGCCGTTGAATATGGTCGTGAACGACCAGTGCAGCCACCACAAGATCTTCATCATCCGACGACAAATCGTCCGACGAACAAAGGAAGTGATGAAAGAAAAAGTCGTCTCCACTGTCCATACCTTTGATGGCAAAAAGTCGAACACCTTCCGGTCATGGTGGCGAAGAGGCCGCGATGATCACTCGACGCTGCAGGGATGGTTTCCGGCCGGCTACTGGCCGCTCTAAAGATCTCGTCGGAATCCGCCTTGAAGAGCGATCACCTGCGGTCGTGTCCCCTCCGCCACCGGTAAGGACGGCGATGGCCAAACCTCCCCCGATAGACGACCAAAACTACGGCAAAAGCGCGGGCATGGTGGCGGCCATGTCGAGAGGTAGTTTGGTATGGACGGCGCGGGGCTGCACGGTGAGGAGGCGGCCGGAGAATAGAGGCGGCGCCGGCGACGGGGCGGGGCGGGGAGAGAGGGTGAAGCATTGGGAGCGGAGGGACTGCTAGTGTCCCCGACAGGCGGGCCACGGGAGGGACAAGGGCGTGCGTCGCGGCCGTCCGCGCGTGTCCGTTTCACCCCAAACCAAGCGCAAGTTTGGGCCAAGGATGGATCGAAAACGGACCGAATCCGGACATTTGTCCGTTTGAGGCCGCGCGCTGGGCCGCCTCTTTTCTTCCTTTTACCCCAAACGAACGGGACCGCACAGGATAGGGTCGCGCGGTGGAGTTGGCCTAATCGCATGCTGCTGGAGAGATGGCGACGGATCCGTGGAGTTGCTAGCCGATTAGAGTGGCAGTTCCCATCGGTTTGAATCAGTCGATAATCAATCAACCGGTCGTTGGCAGCATGCAGGCAGGTGCAGCAGAGCGGATGTCCTCCAACCCGACATGTCTTGTTCTCTTCCCCTGAGAACGGGGCTGTAGCATAGTGGCAAGGCGCACCCTGCAGCCAGGGTTCAAATTCTGTCAGGGTTGAATTTCAGGTTCTATAAAATAAAACTAAGTCCATGGATTTCTTTTTTCATTTTTTGGTTCTCTTCCCCTTCTCCCTTGGATCTACCGGCACCGCGACCCAAACCCTCCTGGGTGTGTGTATTATTGGACTATTAGATCACCTGCAAGCACATGTAGCCTGAAGTCGTAATGGTTTTTGTTCTTGTTCATTTTTTTTGCCGGAAGTAATGTTTTTGTTTCGACAAAGTTTTATTGCATTGTCAATTCTCCCAACCCCGAAGACGAGCCGGAGCTGGCGGAGGCTTGATTGCTGTGGGGTGCAGGGAGGTCGCTTGTGGCGGAGAGATGGCCGGGGCTGACGGCGGCAGGGCTTTTTGGTTCCTTGCCCGGATGGGTTTCTTCTGTAAAACTAAGTCCATGGTTCTTATATTTTTTTTGTTCTCTTCCCCTTCTCCCTTCGATCTACCGGCACCGCGACCCAAACCCTCCCGGGTGTGTGTATTATTGGACTATTAGATCACCTGCAAGCACATGTAGCCTGAAGTCGTAATGGTTTTTGTTCTTGTTTTTTTTTTGAAGTAATGTTTTTGTTTTGACAAAGTTTTATTGCATTGTCAATTCTCCCAACCCCGAAGAGGAGCCGGAGCTGGCGGAGGCTTGACTGTTGTGGGGTGCAGGGAGGTCGCTTGTGGTGGAGAGATGGTCGGGGCTGACGGTGGCAGGGCATGCGACAGTGTTCTGACCCAAATCCTAAATGGCGCCCGTTTCTTCACTTTGCGCAAACCGGCGCATACCCCCGCGCCGCGCTGAGGTTGGCTCGTTTCTTCTTTTTTTCTTGTTCAAAACTGCAGCAGAAATAGGTGAAAGCGAGGGGAGCAGCGCACCGACCACCAGAATATTGAACCATTTGTGCCTATTAACTTCATTCCCTTCTTTTATTTCTCTACTTAGTGAGAGAAGCTTCCCAAACCAGTTTTCACCGGTTCGCTGATTTTTGGGCGGGTTTTTTTTCTTGTTCCTTTTTCATTTTATTTTCTTATTTCCTTTTCTTTTCTTTCTTTCCCTAAATGTGTGAACGTTCTTTCAAATTCGTGATTTTTTTCCCAAAATCAATGAATTTTTCCAGATTCAAGAAACTTTTATTAAAATCAATGATTTTTTCAAAATTGACAAACTTTTTTCAAATTCGACGAACTTTTTTTAAATCAGATGATGTTTTTTTCAAATTTGATGAACTTTTTTCTTATGGTGAACTTTTTTCAAATTCAATGATCCCTTTTTCATTTGTGATGAACTTTTTTTCAAAATTAATGAACTTATTTATTTATTCAAAATCAAATTTCATTTTTGATGAACTTTTTGCAAAATCAATGAACATTTTTTCAAATTTGTGAACTTTTTTAAGGTTGTGGACTTTCTTTCAAATTTCATGAAAAATTTAAATTCACTAAAAATTTCTATTTTTTGGATTTTTCTCTCTTTTTGTCAAAAGTCAATGGTTGACCGGTCAACCTTGATCAAGGGGAGCGAACGAGCCGACTTGGGGACAAGCGAACGAGACAACCTGAGTCGGCCTAGTTCGCGGTAGCGTGGGCACCAGAACTGGTAACCGGTGCTGAAGGAGCCCGTTAGGAGCTCCGCTAACCCAGGGGTCTCTCACCAAGTCGGTTCCCGACCTGGTGGGCTTGACTGAGGACCCATAGGTCGGTTCTGTCCTGGGCCACGTTGGGTGGCCCATGGCGTATAATTATACAAAGACTTGTTGTACAAGACAGGGTTACTAGAGCCAAGGAGACTCTACCACCACCAACGTAGATGACCAGGATATGTAACTTTGGGACCCCCTGTATGTTAGATAAGCTAGGTGGCGGGCTCGTCGTTCTAATAAAATACAATCCTTTGGTTCTATACTTGTACTTTGTACACCTCTATCACATTACACATGAGTTAGGGTATTACCTTGATCAGTTCCGTAGCAGCCTAGCACCAAATCCCAGGACAACTTCAACACTACAGTGCAGAACAATACTAAATAGTGATATTTTATCTATAGTCAACGAAGAAACCTGCTGCCACGCCTCAGGCCAACGCCCTTTTGCCCAGGGCTAGCTACGCCACTGACCTCGGTCGTGAGAGTCTGAAACTGGTAATTCTGCATCATGTTTCCCCTCCGACCTAATCAGTATGTCAGGGCACTCCTACCATGTTCATCTCTTCGCATGGGAGGTTTTTATGACGTACAATCAACATATTTTCCTCCAAAAATAGGTTCCAATGAACGCTTCAAATCTTCTAATTGTAGATCTTATTGAAACTAAACAAAAATGGACGAGCTCGCAGTAAAATACAAAACAAATCATACATCTTCAAAACAAAAAAAACATTATCAAAAATTCGATGCAAAATGCTCTCATCAAGGGTCCATCAGGACCAGCTGTTCCGAATTTACGGGAAAGTCAGGAGTCCACCGTGCACTAGTCTACCAAAAACGATAAGGTGTTCTTCAATGCGCTATAAACGGCAATATCTCAAAGGCGTCCAGGAACATTGAAGTAGATGTAGGAAACCTGATAGATCAATCATCCTCTATAGTGTAGGAAAAATACTTAGGAAGGAAAAACTTTGCACACAAATTATATGAAACTGATTATCACAACAACTTCAGGCAAACATGGCACGGTCATCGAGGAACTAGTAGCCAGACGAAGTAATTTATACTAAAATGTTATACTTATCTAAACTAAGTTTACCATACTATAGCTTTAGTTAGTGCGATTTTTCAGTACTTAGCTATCATAGTTAACCAAATAACTTTGTTCCGACATAACTTTTATAATGTTTTTGTTATGCAGATGTATTATATGCTAATGGGAAATTTGCTCCTGTTAAATTTAAATTGTATGATTTAACAAATTTAAAATTCATTTTCAATATTTAATTAACGAATACTTGTATATTTGCATTTGTGTATGTGCGTGTCTGTGTTCTTATATATTTTTAATGCCATAAATATCATCATAGAGGTTTCTAAATCATATACTCTAACAAATATCTTAATAGTGTTTTATTGTGAATTATTAGTAAGTGTGTGTATAGAAACTTCTAGGGTTGGCAAATCTACCTTGCTAGTTGGGCTGGCCAATAAGTTGGTAATATGTGTGTGCTTAGTTTACTTGTGTATAAAATAACATCATAATTCTAATCACGAGAGACATATAATATTGTTAATTTTAATATTGCATTTGTACAATTTGACTATTTGATATGCACATGTATCTGAAAACTCCTGCCAGTTTCTCAGAAGTCATACATGCATAACTCCAATGTACCATGTGCCTCAACTTCGCACACATTTTAAAATTCAAATTTGTCCATCAACTAAACATGGACTATGTGTCACAAATACTCTTTTTGATATAATTTCTTTTGCACTCGAGATGGTGAATTTTATTTTTACAGATTACTCGAATTTTAAAGGTAAGTTAGATAAATGAATGATGTGGGGAAAGGTTTCTATCTTCTTTCTTTTCTCTCTATACTATTTCATAACCGAGTCGAAACCACCCAATTGTGAGTGAGACCCAGTGGAGGAGGCTGGGGTGGTGAAGACTTGAGAGTTGAGACCACTCAATCCCATGTGTAAAAACCCTCAAGACTGGGTGAAGGATAAATGATAATTGTAAAAAGGCAAACTTTAACTTTTTCCAGATGCAAATGTGCTTCCTGCCGAATATCATCTAAGTTTTTTTATTTCTTTGTGAAAAGGATCACATTTATTATAATGATTCACTAAAAGTACAAAGCACATCAAACATAATAAAATTACATTAGGTCCGTGGACCGTCGAACGGCCATTGACGCCGTCGGAACGAGCCATCGACATGCCATTGTCGCCGCTCCCATACCGTAGTTCCCCTAAGGACAGGCGCCCCAGAACTGCAGTTGTCGCCGTTGAATTCTTGAATCAATTTGAAGAACCTGACACCAAATATTGTTGTGCCCTATGCACGGCGAGAAACCCTAACCACACCGCCATAAGGAGGTGACAGGAATCTATGCCAGAGCTCCGTCTAATCTGTCCAAATGGATGAACTTGAGGAGGATCGAAGCCCGGATGACAGACTCGAAGAAGAACCGCCCCATTCGTTTGAATGTCGCACATGCGAGAACTAAAACCCTGTGTATCTGCTAGTCGTAGCCAAGGCATCGGGACTCCCCTCCCTACCATCGACCGTCGGAGTGGCAGGTAGAGGGGAGGCGAATCCACAGGCTCGCCAGGGAAGATTGAGGGGAGGAAGGCTTTTTCCTAGTCGCCTCGTGATAGGAGAAAGAAAAGCAACGGAGATCTACTCTATGTTTGACGATCAGCAAGAAAAAAAATTACCTATACTGGTAAGACGAAATGGATATTACTACATCCATTAATGCTAGTTGACTCCATTTTCTGTTTTCATTAATTAAAGGGTGCGATTAAATTTTACAATGTCTTAGTAGGATGGTCACAATTGAAGTATCGTGCAAGTCAACTAGACCTTTTTGCTGAGGTGACACACAATTATATGATGATTGAGTATCATGATATGATATCGTACCATATTAAAGGATATACTAGTATGTGGCATGCTTGACAATAAATAAGATGATTATGTACCGTGGAGGTTAGTATCATACACTATTATCATATGCATGATACTATTACAACCTGTGCACTTAAAATGGGAGCGTCCGGATTTTAATCTTTACGAGAAAGTCGTGCATGCAAAACTTCACTGCCCCATGCGTGGTAAATTATCAAGTATCGTACCCCCTCTATCCTAACTTCATTGCACGCACAAATTTTAAAATTCAAGTTTGACCATCAACTAAATTCTGCCAACATGTAACAAAAATTAAATCATCTTTTGCGAAAATTAAATCATTGAATTTTTATTCAGAATAGTTTTGAATGTTATAAATTTTATGGTATATAACATGACCCGTATACACACAACAAATGGCTTTCAGTTCATTTCGATATAAAGATAGTTCTTCACTTGAGATGTCGAATGTATAGCTTCTTGCAGATTACTCAACTTTCACAGCTACGCTAAACCATAGGCCCCGAGACAGGAAGTGTGGATAAGATTCTTCCTCTCATTGATCATTGTGTCCTTGTATCATCTTTCTCTCCTCTCTACTATTTCAACTGGAAAAGTTCCCTCCGTAAATGCCTCGTTGGATCCGTAGGCGCTGGACCTCGAACTCTGAATGCGCTGTTAGATCGAGCAAGACTTTTCTCCGTTGTGGATGTGGATGTAGTTAGATCTTACCAACCAAAGCCTCATCCGAATATCTAAGCTTTGCAGCTTTCCAGGGATCATGATGCAGGGTACACATCTGCCCTTGTCCATTGACACCGATGGCTCCAAATCAGACATTGCCGACGAGGCCATATCTAGTGTGATGACTCCAAAAAAAAAGTACAACACAGTGAACATGGCAAAAAGATTGTGCAATGATCTGCTAAGAATAGTCGACAGGAGATGTCTATTCTTGGCCACAGGATCCAGCACGAAAGGCAGTGGAAAAGAAGAAAGATCATTCAGTGCTGGTCCAAGTTTTGGTAAGTGGGGTGACAATTTCATAGCAGATTCGTGCTTAGCAAGTAAGCAAGAGGTGCAAAAAACAGGCAAAGTACAGTATGCAAGAGACGGCGATGTGGAGCTTGCCAGAGTGGCAAGTGAGGATTTGAAAAAAATATCTCCTATCATAGAAGTAAGTTGAAAGAGCTTTATTTATCACTTAAATTCCTGTCTGAACATATCAGAACACTGGAAGATAATTTAGCTGCTATTTATCTCATCATCACTTTTGAGGTGTAGTTAGGTAGGAGTGCTTACTATCTACATGTACGAAAGTGCTTTGTACGGTTCAGGAATTAAGGCTTACTGGCCCATATAGCTCAGCCTTTAAGTTTGTTGTAGTACGGTTCAATTTTATCTTCTGGTTCTCTTAGTTTATCTTTTACTTTAAAAATTCAGGTATGTTTTTAGAATGTGTGCATATTAAAGTAGTTCTTTAAATCCATGAATATTTTAAAAAATTGTCAAACATTTCTTACATTTGTGAACATAAATTCATTTTTTTCAGTACTCCATCTGATCCATATTAATTGTTTTTGATTTATTACAACTTGCAAACCTGCCCATATGTTGCAACGGGATAAACAAATCCTCGTATACCCAAAGCGACCCATTCATGTTATCAATTCTCCTCTTCTCCACTGTCACCGATGGTTGTACGGTATCCATAAATATGATCAATTCTAACGCAATAAGCTCGATCATACTACTCTAGCATGTTACTCCCTCCGTCCCAAAATAAGTGTCTCAACTTTGTACTAAGGTTAGTACAAATGTTGTATTAAGTTTGAGACACTTATTTTGGGACGGAGGGGAGACTTATTTTGAGACGGAGGGAGTACCTCACAAGTTCGTCACTCCTCAAACTTATACATTTATAGACTTGTAATATTTTAAAAAGAAGGTTAAAGCTCCGGCCTCTGCATCAATCGACTTTGTTAAATCTCAGTCAACTGAGACTTAGCAAGACTAGTGACAAATATAGATGATACACCAAACAGTAGCAAGAGAACATCATATGGTAGCAGCACAAATCATAAATGTTTTTTTTTTCGAATACGTGCGAATGTATGTATCATTCATTAAAAAAGAAGGGAAAGACTCTGCAAATGTTTCCACGGTTACACAAGATATTTACATGCGGGTTTCATCTAATCACTTTGGTGAAGCACTCCTGATCAGCCTACGTGGTGTCAGCGGCCTCGAACCCTTTTACATCACCCTTTATTAGTCCCGTCTTTGCCTATATCCTGCCTTCCTCCCTGATTCATTGAATGGTCCGTGCAAATGAAGGAGTCGCTCCACTAAATACGATGTCGTTCTGATGCTTCCGCAGCATCCACATGCCAAGGAGGCATTTATCGCGTGTCATTCTTCGATGGTTCAGGCTCTGGTCCTGTCCGATGCACCACTCGCCAAGGCTCTCATTTTATAGAGGCTCAAACGCCAATCTGCCGGTGACAGTACTAAACCAATGCCAGACCTACTTCAGGAACACACAACACACAACTGGTTACAGCATCTCCAATAGCCGCGCTATATAAACGCCGCGTTGTAAAATTAGTGTTTTTAGCGCGTGCTACCCCTCCGAACACTCCAGCGGACGCGTAAAAATCGCGCGCGCGGCATATCTAGTTCAGCGCGTGGGATGAAACGTCATCCCGTGCCGCTTATTTCTTGCGCCCGCTCCCGTGCGCTGGACTCTCGAACGCTCGCTCGCAACTCCACTTACCCATCCAGCCGCTGGCGCTGCTGCCGCCGGCGCCATCCCATTTCTTCCGGCGACCGTTTCGACGCTTCCCAGGTATCTCCTCGCGCGGCCGCGGCTTCCTCCGTCTCCCTCTAGTCAACGCCGCCCGTCGCGCGCGGCAGTCCTCCGACGAACGGCGTCCGGCCGCCCACTGCCGCTCGGCGCCCGCAAGGTGTTCGATAAAACGCCCGCAATGTATGTATTGCTTCCAACTTCACATTTTTACATGAATTTGGTGCATGTTGTTTGTATTTATTAGAGCCTAGTTTTGAACATTGTAGATGAGTTCGTCATATGATTCTTTCGAAGAAGAATTTAATATGGAAGAGGAGGAGGATCTTGCAATGATCCTAGCTATGCACATCTCGTGCGAGTGCGGCGGAGAGTTGAAAGGGTGGCCCGTTTTGTTGCCTCATATCATGCAATTCGACGTCCGGCAGCGCATGATAATCTTCAGAAGGATCTCATTGAAGAGTGGTGGGCTTGGAATGGCCGCCAAAAAGCATTATGATTTGTGCGTTTGATGTTGTATTGTTGAACTATTTGTTGTATTGATAAAAGATACTATTTGTTCGAGTCGTAATAATAAATTAAACTATTTATTGTTGATTTATTTTGTTTGTGTTTGAACTTCTTGCTTCTGTTTGGAGTTTATATGTTGTTTGTGCGAGAGCGCGCGCTGCATTTTAACGCGCCTGCTGAAACTATGCGCGCGCTGTATTTTACCGCGGCTGCTGGAGCCAGCGTTGCCCACCGCGTCAAACCAGGCGATCGGCGCACTGTAAACTGATTTTTAGCTCGCCGCGCGTTGGGCGGTTGTTGGATATGCTCTTAGGAGGTGTTGTATTCTCTTGCCCTGCTGATAGCAAAGATGGCAATGTAAGTATGTAACCTGATGCGGTAATCCACGTCGCGCCAATCAATCAGATGGCCAGCAGCGGTTCTTGACTTCTAGCCAAGCGAAGAAGCGACACTGAAGGGGTGCTCGAGACTGCCACGTGAACGCGGCCGTGGCCGACAACTCCAACGCCATGAACTTGGCGCGTACGCGGATCGACGCGGTGAATTGGCCATCCTCCATCATAACTGTTTTTCTCTCTCGTTCTCTATGCGCAGGCGAGGTCGCCGGAGCCGGAGGAGCAGGACGCCGACGAGGAGGAGGTGGCAGTGTCGTCCCCGGCGCAGGACCTGGCGCAGCTGGGGATGTAGTCGCGGAGCATCTCCGCGACGTCGTGGTAGGGGCGGAGCGCGAGCAGCGCGCGCGCTCGGAGCTCCAGCGCGGCCTCCATGCGCGGCGACATCTCCAGCACCGCGCCGACCAGCCCGAGCGCGGCCGCCGCGGCAGAGTCATCCCCGCCGTCGTCGTCCCGCGCCGCCGCGGCCGCCAGAGCCGCCCGCGCCTCGCCGATGTACCCGTTGATCACCTGCCGCGCACAACCGCGATGGAAACAAGCAGCCATCAGATCCGGGCGCCAAGGTCAGAGAATTCAAGTTCTCCCCTCACTCCCTCAAACCGCCGTCAAGATTCGGAGGAAAGAAAGACCGAGGAAAGAAAGATTCGACGGAACAAAACAAGAATTGAAGGATCGTCAATGGAGAATGGACGAGACGCGATGACGCATGACATGCACCGCGCCGTTTGGACGACAGCAGCAGGCAGAGGCCAACGCCCGGAGTTTGACCCCTCCGCAAAGTCCAAATCGCCCCATCCATATCCGCCGGACCAACCTTTCTGTTGCCGCGGCGCCATTTGCTGCTGCTGCTACCGCCGGCCCTCCTCGGCTCCGGAGCGGGAGACGACACCGCCATGGCATCAACCAGAGGAGCAGGCCAGGAGGAAGAGAGAGTAAGAGAGAGAGAGAGAGCCGGCGAATATATATGGGGAGATGGATTGGGAGGGAGGGAGGAATCCTGTGACTTCGCTGCGCCCCGGAAATGGAGCTGAATATATACGGGAGAGAGATAGAGATTGCCAGCTGCGTGGAGGCATCTTGTCTACTCCCCCGCGGCGGCCTGGTCGGCGCGGTGCTGGAGATGTCGCAGCCCAACATACACCGAACTGAACCTCAGCCCCAACCCCTTTTCGTTAACGGAACAACGTCGTCGACAACAGTTTGATTAGCGGACACTCCAGCAGCTGCGGTCAGCGTCGTAATCATCACACGCCAACGGAAAAATAAACCTCAGGAGCCATGCGTGATGCGTCCGTTACATGGTGACCATTACGCGCGCCAGCACGTTCTTTTCATTGTCTAATTAGGACCGGCACACCTAATGGGGTTGCCACTTATGCGGCTTACCTTACCGGAGTCAATCTGCGCTGAATTATCATCACTAATGGTTACATGATGGACGGATGGTTGGATAGGGTTTTTAGCTGTGCGATCACTGTGTGAGTGTATGTGCGGGGTTGATGGAATCATCAACGGCCTGTCGGTCCGTGTCGCCGGGGAGGCCGGCACGCCGTGCGGGCGGACACCATCGGATGCTCTGGCCTGTCTTCGCACGCTACAGTGAACGTGCTTGGACAGTAACCAAGAGTACCACTAGCTAGCACTGTTTCGACAGTTTTTTCAACTTGCGTGGCTTGTTCATTGGGTCACTAGGTCAACCGCGCTGACATGTGGCCGTGTCTCGGTTCCTACGTGCTGACTTTTCTTCTCTGTAACGTGACATTATTTCCAATAGATTTTTGTTGCAGTACGTCAAGTCTGAAAAATACCCCCTTTGGTGGCGTTTGGAGTAAACCCGGGCATGGGCAGCCCGGCCCGAGCCCGGCCCGAAAAACCCGGGCCGGGCCGGGCCGGGCTTGACATTCGGGTCGGGCTCGGGCTTTGTTTTGCAGCCCGAAAGATAGTTCGGGCCGGGCTCGGGCTTCACTTTTCTTGTATTTCGGGCCGGGCTTTCGGGCTTCGGGCCGGGCTTGCACGTGCGCGTACTAGAAAATAGCATTCGGGTTTCGGGCTTGACTTCGGGCCGGGCTCGGGCTTGAAAATATGGAGTATTTCGGGCTTCGGGCCGGGCTCGGGCTTGAGAAATGAAGGTCGGGCTTTTACAAGCCCGGCCCGAAACCCGGCCCGGCCCGACGTTTGCCCAGGTTTAGTTTGGAGTGTTGACAAAAAACTACCACATTAGGGATTGCTGTTCCCACTGAAATACCACGTTTAAAAAAGTGACTGATAACTAAAAAAAAGTTAATTTTATGACTAAAAACTATCAGTTCCGGAATAAAGCCAGTTTAGACGATTTAAATGTGTCTATGACATACGGGGACGTCTGTCAGGGATGACATGGCAGAAAAGTCAACTTCGTTTATTTTTTACTGTTATGACGGGTGGGGCCCACACACCAACATCACCTTCTTCTTCCTCCTCATCTCTCTCTCTCTTTGAAATTTTAGCAAACACCTTATGTGCACCTCTGCCCGCGACGAAAAACTTGCCGGACCTCCCTCTCTCCGCCGGCAAGCTCCTCAGCCCCGTCGCCCCTGCCATCTCTCTTTTCCCTTCCTCCCTGCCTTCACTTCTCACGTGCATGAGCTCGCCCTGCCATGGCGCCTCGACCTTTGCTCCGTCCGTCGTCAGAGCTCCACGCCAGCCCGCCTTCCCTTCCTTCAGTCATCGATCATTCAACAACCGAGCGACGCCCGCAGCCAGACCCTCGCATCACTCCACTCCAATGCCACCGGCCTTTGCGATCCCCATCCCTCTCACTGCTCTGCTCCCTCGTTCCTTGCCTCCACCGTCTGCCATGGCCGGCCCCAAGCGCCTCCTCCCGGCCTCGCTCGCAGCCCTCCCGCGTCTCCTCCGCGACCCTGCCTAACGCCAGGGCCGAGCTGCTTGCCTCCCTTGCCGTCCGCCACCATCTCCTCCCTCCTGTCGATGTTGTGCTGCTGCCTCACCGCCGAGTGTGTCGTCAGTGGGCTCCTTCTTGCCCCGTGCTCCATCCAGCTCCAGTGTCTCCCAGCGTCCTCCTGCTTGCGTCGCGCCATGGCTCTCCCAAAGCCATCACCAACCACCACCTTGCGACAGTCGGCCTCTAGACTACCACCACTAACGCGAGCACCAGAATAACGGCGCCGGCGACTTGGCGACGGCCAGGTCGCGCGCTAGGCGGCAGCAGCTCGCCGGTGTGCTGCGGTGCAAAGAGTTGTCATCGATGTGTTGCTCTACTGCTAGTAAGGTGTTTGTTGAAATGCCAAAGAGAGAGGGGGAGGAGGAAGAAGAAGGTGATGCTGACGTGTGGGGTCCACTTGTCATAACGGTCAACATAACGGTTCAAAATAACGGAGTTGACTTTTCCGCCACATCAGCCCTAACAGACGGGCCCCACATGTCATAAACGCATTTAAATTGTCTAAATTGTCCATTTTTC
This sequence comes from Triticum aestivum, assembly GCF_018294505.1. Classification (NCBI taxonomy): domain Eukaryota; kingdom Viridiplantae; phylum Streptophyta; class Magnoliopsida; order Poales; family Poaceae; genus Triticum; species Triticum aestivum. The sequence goes on from NC_057798.1 coordinate 79,688,082, forward strand.
GAAAGTGGTAGCGTTTAGTCATAAAATTAACTTTTTTTGGTAGTTATCAGTCATTTTTTTTGAATGTGATAGGTCAGTGGGACGACAACCCCTAATGTGGTAGTTTTTTTGTCAAACACTCTGTGCATTTGCTATTCAGACATTTCTAGTTTTGACCACATGTAAGAAACGAGCTTACTTTGCATTACCGGAAATACTGTTACATCAGTTGCATTGCATACAGAAAGCTTGAAAGGGGAAAAAGGAGTTCCACTGATAGCAAGTTAGAACACGAAAAGAAAAAGGTAAAACATAAATACTAAGAATCCTTTTACTCGAATCTTCTTAAAAGAAAAGCGTGCACATGCATGGTACCAAAACGCTGGATCAACCAGATCGGATGGCATGTTGCGCTCCAGTTACCTTCACTGTTCGATCCGTTCAAACGGCCGAGTTGGTGCTACAATTCAAGCCGTATACGTAGGTGCGCATGTTCTAGACCTAGCACTCACTAGTCACCACAGTAGTCATATTAAGACATATGTTTAGTACAGCATTATGAGTGGTAGTGGTAGTAATTATACGGAAGAATCAATTGGAACCAAATAAATATCAACTCTTTCTAGCTGCGGCAGGAACGCAGGACATGTTCCCCTGTGGTTAACGTTGACGGCTAAACCGGCCACGTCCTGAGAGCAGCGCGAGTACACAGCTGCCTCCGTCAAAGTCATGCTTAATTGGGAGTGGGTACGTAGACAGGTATGCTAGATCTGTACCAGTATTCTACGTGTATGCACCACTAAGTGCCATTCACTGATTAATCATCTTTCGTATGCTGTACTACAACTGTTTCCAAACGGCTTTGCCGGTCAGGGAATATCAGCTAGCGCCGCACATGATTTTTCTGTAGTAATACTGCATAATTAAGCTGTACGGGAATATAATGAGTACTACTGCTCTGCTTAATATGATTTATTAATGTTCTTCGTGTGTGATTAGTACCATTGTCGTCGCCATGACTCCAAGTTGCGAGGGTGAGGTATCCATGTGCCGAAGTTCTGCTCCTAAACCAAATATGAATCTTACAGTTCATGCGAAAGGGGTTAATCAGAAGGGGTGGCTAGGTCTCAGTTGACTGAGACTTAATCAAGTCTAGTCAGGTGACATAACATGTCAAAAAGAAAAAAGAAAAACTAAAAAAAATGCACAGATCTCCACATTAGATCCTATGAATACAACATCGACTGAGACTTGGTTCTTCAATCGACTGAGATTTAGCAATCCCGTAATCAAAAAATAATAATACATTGATGTTTCATGTTTGTACTGATTGAGTAGTGGTAATCTACTCCAACAGAGGTTGATTGAAGATGAGACCAAAGGAGACGAGGCAGCATGATGAGGGCGTGCTGCGGCGGCGCAGGGTGGTGATGATGGAGTTTTACCAGCATGGCACGCGTCAGGCACGGGAGGGTGAGAGAGACGGCGGATCCTCCAAAGCCGTCGGAGCAGTCGGCCCTGTTTGGATACTCTAACACAGTTAGAGTTAGAATTATTCTCTAACCCACTCTAACCCAAATAAGCACCTCTCCATCGGGATAGTTGGGTTAGATGGAACTAACCCACTCTAACCCTCCCTGTTTGGATACTTTTTGGTTATTTGAGCCTCCAACTAATCCAAACTAGCTCTAACCCCATGATTCAAACAGGGCAATCTATCCGGATCCATCCGCCTGCGCTCCGGCATTCATTATCCATATCTTTTGACGTGCACTGAACTCGAGGCGCCATTGCCGCAATCACATCTGGATACCTGCGCTCTGCCGCGATCTGCTAATGATACGTCTCCACGTCGATCCGCCAGCTGAGCCGGTCGACGTCAGTAGTATTTGCACTCTCGATCCCTCTCGTACACCAGGTGTTGATGGTGCCTTCTGAATTTCCATTATTGAATTGTCTGTTGCAGTTCACTTTTCCTTGCTTAATTTGGCTGGCTCTCTATCTTTCTCCAAGCATGATGTTCATTTGGTTCACGTACTCCTGCGTACCAGCTGCCTCCCAGCTGAAGCTTGAAAGTGACTTGGCCCGATCCGGGTCCGACCGTCCGGCAACGCCTGGTTTCCTTCACGCACTGCTGCAAGTACCAGATGCCATGCAGATCGGCGCGGAACTGTGCTCCTCCGGCCATGCGAACGAAACAAGTAAAACCCTCCAAAATTCGCAATCAAGCGCGCGCATGCAGGACACGCATGAGTTTTTGAAGGCTGGACACGCATGAGTGCCCAGGCCAGAACAAGGACTGGCCAACAACAACCACGAGCCCTTCAGAGATCCCGTCCCTGAATCTGCATGCATGGATATGTCTGCACCACTGCGTGCCCGGCCGGCCCTCGAGTGGGCGACGAACGAGATGTACATCGAGCATCAATGCATCGTCCATGACCGAAAAGATAGAGGAATAATGAGGTGTGGAGGTACAAACAGTGGCGCATTGGCGCGTCAGTGGGATCACTGCATGCATGATCGATATGAGCATGAGAGACGACGTGACAGGGCCATGCTGCTGGTATGTTTAGCGGCCAATGATGGCTTGCTTTTGAACAGTTTCCCGATTAATTAACCACATGGCGGCAGCATGCGTGCATGCACCGTGCATGTGGTGTGCTTCATACTACGTCTAGGGAGACAGGGCCATGCATTTGCACGGCGCATACACATGCATCTGGCTTCTCCATCACGATAATAGCTCCGAAGAAAATTAGCCACCAGCAGGCGATAGGGATCGACTGGACGTCTCACTATATATCCACACCAACAGGCAACAGTGAAGCTAGTACTAGTAGTACCACGTACGATCGATCTATCTAGGAGACAAAAAACTAGCTAGTTCGAGCATGAGGTTCGGGTCGATGGACGTAGTAGTAGTACTCGCTGTCGCTGGTCTCGTCTAGTCATAAGATCATCGGCTCCGGCGTGCAAGTGCAAGAGCACCCCATGCATGCATGCATGCATGTGCTAGCTGTGTGAGCGTGACTTTCGACCGTGCGAGTGTCAAGCCAAGCTAGCTATGCGTCGTCGGCCACATCTTCTCCAGTCCAGCAACGCATTATTTCTGATGCATGCGTCGCTCGTGTACGGTGTCGCCGATCACGGCCGTAGCTTTATTCGTCGTCCACTCTCATTATTGGCCTGCCGGCCACATGAACTGTCTGCGTGCCCGCGTAAGCATGCACGTACTACTACTACTACTACACTACATATGGTCCTCGATCTCTACCTAGCCAAGCTAAAGCTAGCTCCATGCATGGTCCTTGTCTGGTGAAGCTAGCTAGGCTAGCAGCCAAACCAGCTTGCTTATCCCCATCTTGCGCTGTTCTTGTTAACTCACAGCAAAACATAGTAATTACATCACAAGAAACCTAAAGAGTATAGTAGGAGTAGTTCATTAGATTAGCGACTGTCGAGTTTCATTTTCGTATTTACTTGCAAAGCTAAAATATGAAGTAATTCTCTATGCATGCATGATGTACGTTCTGTAGCTTAATTTCTCTGTCTCGCCGCCCGTCGATGTCAGGAGAAAGACGAAGAGAAGAAAACAAAGCTAGTAAAGCAAAATATCTCATCGGATGCCACTGAAGTGCGCCATCGTTCCGGCAGAGATCGATTTAATGGAGATCCGAGATCCTATAGTGAATGTGAAATGCAATGCTGTGATTCGTCACACGCGCGCAGGGGTACGGTCCGTTCCATTATTCGTTCGGCAAGGGTATACCAAGCAAAGCATGCTGTTCAATGTGAGCTTCTTAATTCTTCTTCCTTTGTTCCGCTCCGTTCCATTTATTTGCATTCCTGCGTACGTGTCATGTCATATCGGCGTTCTTGCGCGTGTGTGCATTCTTATCGATCGAGGAAGAACATGACAATGTTCATGCTAGTACCACGTACTTCCTCCATTCCATAATATAGTGCGTCTATACTTTTCGAAATTTAACATTAACCATAAATTAGACCAATAAGGGTATCTACAGCCGGGAGCCTCAAACCCTCTTCAAACGGGCGGGCGGTCCGCCCGGTCATTGACCGGTCACGAAATTTCGACCCAAGCGGATGCCTCAAACAGACCTTAAACGTCCGGGCTGACCGGCACCCCTCATATCCGGCCCCCACGTCGGTCCCGACCCACGCTGGCCCATCCGACCCACATATATTCGTCCTCATCCGCTCGTCGGACCAAACCCTGGCCACTTCACACTCCTCTCCACTCCACTCCACTCCATCCTCCACTCGAGCTCACCTTCGGCGATTTCCCGCCGGCATGGCGTGTAGCCGATCTGACTCCGACCAGTCCAGATCCACCGACTGGGGTGTCATCCCGTGTGGATTGGAGGAGGCAATGGCGGTCCACATTCCACTCCGCCGCTCCCAGGAGGACAGCGCCCGGCCGACGAACGGATCTGTCCGGCGTGACTCCATAGCGTCGTCCCAATGGGCGCTCGGGTCCTCTGGGGCTAGATCATCGCGGTCCCAGCTGGCGGAAAATCTCTTCTTCCCCATCACCGGTCGGGCGGACTATGAGTACCACCAGGATCGTGCGGCCCGCCATGGGAATGAGATGATAAGGGCCGCCGAGGCCCGTATCGCAGCGAAAATGGCGGCGGCCGAGGCGGCTGATGCGGCGGCGCGAGCGGCCGTAGAGGAGGAGGTCGTCCGCACCCGCATTGTGAAGAAACGACAGCGGAGGAACACATGCGCCCTCGCCCGAGAGTAGAATTGGGCGGTCCTTGCAATGGTCGGACTGCCACCGAACGGGGAGAAGGAGGATAGCGACGGTGAGGATAGCTCCGGTGACGAGCAGATCCGGCTCGATCCCTTTTGCGTCTTCCACCGGTACTTTCGCGAGAAGGACAGCAAGGGCGCCGGGAAGGGCAAGGGCAGCCGCAGATGATCTCCACCATAGCCAAACATGCCAAATTTTGGTAGTCCGATGGCATGTTAGTAGTGATGGAGTAGCCGGACAATGTGTGTAATGCATCGATGTAGTTGCATGAGTTTGTATGGATTTGAGATATGATAATTGAGGTGTCCTATTGTGGGAAGGCAAATTTGAAGCTTGACGGCATTTGAGGGGCCGTATTTGCAAAGTTCGACCGTACATGCTCTAATACATAAATCATTTTACTGAAAAATTATAACTTTGAAAACTTTTTTCGAATACGAATTCAAAAGTATCTGGCATGTTCCCGCCGCCGTCGCTAATATTGGCTCAATATATGTTCACATTAAATTCTCGAAAAGCATGTACGCACTACATTATAGAATGAATGGAGTACTGGTTAGGCAGCTTGCTGGTGCTAGTAAGATTCTTGCTTCCAGTATAGTATTAATTGCTGTAAAATCATCACGATCGCCAGATACGTGTAGGCTTCCAGTGATGTACAGTACTCCCTGGTAGAAGTACAGTATCCTGCGAGCATAGGATTCTCCCAATCAGCTGGCGCACGTACGTGTACCGGAGCGCCGGATAAGAAGCAGGGTACGTACGTACGTGCGTGCGGGCAGATCATGCCAGCCAGGGGCCCCTACCCTACCCTACCTGCGCCTGCAACCAGCTGAGCTGCGCGTCTACACCCGCTGCTTGGGAATGATAATACACACGTAGTGCCGATGTAAGTATCCTACATGGATGGATAGAAATCATTTCGACGTGCGCGTCTGTACAAACTCACCGTGCAGGTGCAGCCAGGCACTGCATGCGCTCAGTCAATTGGCCTATCCACGCACGGTGGCAAGGATCACGCTTCGCTCGCCGCGGCAGTTATTGCTGGCAATCATTCTTTCCGCCGCTGCCTGGCCGGGGACCCTGCCACCGGCGCCGCGCGCAGTCACACACGCACGGATGCACGCGCCCACGCCTCATCCTTCTCCGTTTCACGGAACACGGCGGCGTGTAGCTATGCTCATGCGTACGTGTGCGCCGGTTCTGTACTGCTTCGTTGTGCACGAAAGAATGGGGAGGTAATTCATGCTCATCGTGACGGTAGATACGGTAAAGAAGCGCCCTCTACCGCGCGACCACGCCTTCGCCCCCGCGTCGCATCCATGCCGGTTTAGAGCGAACGTGGTTGGTCACTAGAGCCGACAATGACACATCGGTCGAGAGCGTTGTCCGCATCGTGTCCCGTTTTTCGCACTTGTTCGATGTCGGATAGACATGACCAGATGGAACGGGACGACAATCTACCGCGTTCAAACCGGCTGTCTGTACATCCGCCTGTCGACATTAAACAGGCCTGGTGGCCATGAAACCCACTCCGACGCTCAGATTGAAACAAGCCGCCGCTTGGCCGTGCCGCTGCCTGCTACTCCCTCCGTCTGAAAATACTTGTCATCAAAATAAATAAATAAAAATGTATCTAGATGTATATTAGTATTAGATACATTCATTTTTGTCCATTTTGATGACAAGTATTTTCGGACGGAGGGAGTATTTAAGAGGGAAAGGGCTGCGCCCTGTTTCATTCCATTTCAGAAACGAAACAACATCCAGTGCAAGTCTATTACAAGATAGGCACACGGCGGACAGCAGGTGAACAGCTGCAGTGGCAACATATAAAGCTACAGAAACTAGAAATTTGAAGCCCTTCCCTATGAAGCACCTGCAGTTTATAGCAGCTCCCTGCGCGTGTTTTGCTTGATGTTTGCTTGATGTTCGCTTGATGTTCGTGTGTTTTGCTATAAACTGCCTGCTATTTATACGTGGCCAAGCCCGACATGATCTGTACCATGCCATGTGTGCTTCTATTCCTCCTTTGTGCACCACCTCCGCCATGGCCGCGACTCTAGAACAATGTGGAAGAGCCTCGCGATGTTTCGCGATGAGCACGAGTTGGCCGAACCTGTGACTGGCAGGCAAGCCCGCCATGTGCGACTGATAGAGGCCGGCTGGCAAGCCCGTCGTGCGCGACTAATAGAGGTCGGCTTGCTGGTGAGCTCGCCCGAGGTGAGCGACGACGACACGATGATGGAGGCGGCATCTGACGACGAGGTGTCATCCTAGCCGGACTCAGTTCATGTTGGCTTCACCATGGAGTAGGCTCAAGCGCACTTCAACACCAGTATGGCGGACAAGCAGCCGGTGTCAGCATTCTAACTGGGGCGGGAGGACCAAAGCTAGAACCTTCGACTCCTCGAGCAGCACCGACTCACAGAGGGACAAATCACTGGCGAGCAGCCAAATGAGGAAATGAAGCATGCACGTTTCGCAAAAAGGTCAAGGCCCTGCCTCATGCCTATAAAGTCAGCAAATCCGACCTTTCACGCATCGCCCAACAACTCATTTTCCATCACTGAGTACCCTGTCATGGTGCTTACTCTAGAAACAACAATAAGTTGGATAAAAAGCTCAATGACATTTGACCAAACACCTGTCAGACATGGACGTCGTCCATAGGGGGCGGAGGGTACCTAGTTGCAGACGGAATCTCGGTGAACATCAGTGTAGTCCAAGATGAGCAGGCGTGTGAGTGGGGGTTGCAGACATCCGATAAGGCCCGAGCAACGGTCGGAGAGGTACAACGATAATTAACGTCAGACAAGATGAGGCGGATGCAGAGCAAAGGGGGAGCATGGGCGGAGTGGAACATAAGTGGTCCAGAAGAGGGGTTTGAGTTGGGCCATGGGTGTCGAAAGCATACGCGGTGGAGGTCCAGATGCCCCATCCTATGCATCTGTATCACGGGTAGTCGGAATACACCTGTGGACAAATACAGATTCGCATTGGATGTCAAACTAGGCTGGATATATAGCTTGGTCCAGATGTATGTGGGCGTTATAAGGGACGACACTCTATCCCCAGTGTGACCGTCATGACTGGCCAACTAACTTCGTGGGTGTGTGGTGTTTTTCTCCCTCAGATCGCCTACTTTCGCTCTAATGATGGCAAGTTTGCTTTAGTTTGTATTTCTCATGTTTCGTTCTTTTGCACTAACGAACTTCCTCCACGACAATATGACAATTAATCAGTGGGTTGGTAGCTAGCCTTGCAATGGATGTGTCTCCCGCAACAAAACAATCGGTGATCATAGTTTCTCACTCATTCGGGTAGCGGCTCTTTCTTCAAAACATTTGAAATTAATCCATCTTGTTCATGTTTTTGACGGTGTCCCGGTTAAGAGGCCTCTCACCATATAGACCCCCAACTTGGTGGGCTGGGCTGAGAAACCCTTGTCAGTTCTGTCCTAGGCCACATTGGGCGGCCCATAGTGTATCACGGGAAGATACCAAAAAAATTTGACGTACAAGAAAGTAGTTGGTTTTGTGGAGGAATCTACCTCCTCCTATGAAGACAA
>NC_057798.1:79696732-79704441 GCF_018294505.1 Triticum aestivum
AAGTTACAATCTCTCGGTACTTTGTACTCTCGATACACTCGAATGCAATAAAGCATAAGCATGACGTAGGATTTTATCTCCTCCGGAGAGCCTGAATTTGGGTAAATACTAGTATGTCCTTGTTACCATTGTACAAGACGCCTAGCTTAGAATATCCTATGGAGTGATCTGCCAGATTTAGGTTGTCCTTCGGTTTTTTCTTCGCTGGAGTTTTGAAAGAACTTTAAGTTGCAAAAGGCAAAGATAGAAATTATGACTTTGAATGGCTTCCTCATAAATTTTAGTTTTATCGAGGATCTTTATTGCAAGTATACATTTTATATACATTTATTATTTCAGTAATGAAATCAATTTTTTCTTTAAAAAGGTTTTTCTTTCTTTGCTTTTGTCGGTCTATTGTTCGACTTTGTGCACACTGCCCGTATAAATAGAGAACAACACTCTTGTTAGGTTTCAAGAAACATTATAACATCTATTCCAACTAAATTACCGAAAGAGGCCACAATTGTGCCGAATAGTGCGGAAAGCCACTGAAACACTAAAGGTTTGCATAAACCATCGAAATCCAGTAAAAAAAAAATCCAGAACCACTAAAAACTCGGTTGAAAGCCATTTGATGCCAAATCTGACTGGTGGGTCCCGCTTTCAGGGCTGACTTGGCACCAAAATCTCACACATGTCATTGAGCACCTTGTGTAGGGGCCACCGCTCACCAGTCAGCATCTACCCCTCCCCTCTCTTTTTCTCACACATTTCATCGAGCACCTTGTGTGCGCTTTTCCAGCGGCCACCGTGACCACTAAGAGTTGGTAGTTCTCCTTGTCATGTTTTGTTCTTTCATACTCACAAATTCTTCCACGATAATATCGCGATGAATCAACGGGTTTGCTTGTTAGCATTGTAATGGATGTGTCTCATGCTACAAAATAACCGGTGATCATAGCTTGTCACTTATTTGGGTAGCGGCTCAAACAACTCTTCAAAATCTTTGAGATTAATCCATTTTCTTTGCATGTTTGGCCTTCTATTATTTCTTCACCAGAGTTTCGAAAGAACGCCAAGCTGCATAAGGTTTAGATAGAAATGATGATTTTGAAGGTTTTTCATGTACCACATGACACATGTGGTAAGCAATCCAAACAATTCAAAAAAAAAAGGGTCTTTCATGTAAGTTGTAGTTTTATCAGGGAGTATGTGCTTTTTGTTTGTGCTGATGTACATTTATTAGTTTATTAGTAATAAAGTCAGATTGCTTTTTCTTTAAAAAAGGTTTTCCTTTTATTTCCTTTTCTCGGTTTGTTGTTTCACGTTGTACACACTCTTTGTATAATTCCTTTAATTCACTAAGCTCTCTAGTGGTTGAAGCTCTCACAATCAATTGGGATATAGTATAATTGAAGAGTTTGCCCCATGATTTTGACATGGTCATTGTCTCCGTAGGTCCCCTTGGTCGCTACATGAGATTTTTTTTTCTTGTAACTACATGTGTTGAAGTTAATTTCGGCAGTAGGATATACTGGCATGGTATAGGTCGGAGGGAAACAAGAGATGATTTCACCTTGGTTCAGGCCCTCCGTATGAGTTAAAACCCTTCTCTTGCTCTGTGTATATATTGCGGCTGGAGAGCATATCGTCACGTGGAAACCAAATTTTGATGAAAACCACGTGGAAACGATATTTTTGAAGTTCGAAAAAATCTAAAAAATATATGGATGATAAGAGCATGATGTTCTATTCACATTATAATTTATGAGGTACGAGAAAAAACAAAATCGATATTGAATAGTGCCCAACAGTAAACGTCTTTATTCATTACTGAATTTGTTCTTTTCGCAGCTTGTACAAAGCAACTCTCCTGTCAGGTTTCAAGAAACATTATAACCTCTATTCCAGATTTTTTTTGAGCATCAGTATAGACACAAGCGCTCATATACGCACGCATACACTCATCCCTATGAACGCACATACGCACACCCTACCCCTATGAGCACCTCCGAAAGACTGAGCCGGCATATTATCTTGAGATTTACGAAGCCACCGTAGCCGCCTCGTCGTCGACGGGAACGTCTCCTCCCACTGAAAGCGCATTGCCGGAAATCCTGAAATAAATCCAGGAATAATGCGAGCACCAGGATTTGAACCCTGGTGGGTTGGGGATACCACTGTCCACCTAACCATCTCAACCACAGGTTGGTTCGCATAATGTCACATCCCTAGTTCTGGTATGACCTAGGCTAGCTAGTCATTTGTGCATCATGTTTAAATTCCATTTAAATTTGAAATGGGGGTTTGTGAAACCCTCAGAATCATCTCTGGAAATGACCCAAATAAAAATTATTCCAAAAAGGTCCAAGAAAATGCTCATGTTGCTCTCTGAAAATATTGGACAGAGATAAAAATCAAACCAATATTTTTAAGAGCCCATAAGTATTTATTTTGGGCATTTGGAATTAATGCATAATTATTTGCATTGGATATATATTTGTTATATATATAATATATGTCCAAAAATTATGCCATTTGCTGAGGAGCTCTGGAATAATACCACTAGTTCCTACAAAAATTGGCATAAGTAAATAAAATGATTTAGTATTTTTATTAAATCCAAACAAATGTCAGAAAAATAGAAAAAGAAAAAAAAAGGGAGAAGAGACTTACCTGGCGCTTACCTCCCTGTGCAGCCCGTTCCTGTGCGGCCTAGCCGGCCCAGTTGGCCAGCCCAGCCCACCTGGCCTCCTCCTCTGTCGTCTTCCTCCCCCTCGCCCAAGCAGCTGCGTGCCCGCGCCACAGCCGGCCGCGGCCACCTCCTGCCTCCTTGCCTGCTCCGCGACTCCCTGGACGTCGCCACGACGCCCTGCACCTCTCTCACTCTCTCTCATTCCTCCCCCTCCCCTGGTCTCTCTCCCACACGCGACCGCCCGAACGCGCCGTCGCCGCCGCTCGCCGTAGCCGTAGCCACCGCCTCCCCCTCGCCTCTCTGACACGCGCAGGAGCTCCGCGTCGTCGTCCTCGTCCTTCCTGTCAAGCCACGCAAGCCGGAGCGCCCCGTGGAGCCGTCGTCGTCGCCTTCATCACCTCCGGCCGCTATGGATCTCCGTCGCCGCTCGCCGCCGTCAGCGCCTCCCCCGAGCTCGCCGTCGTCTCTTCCGGTCCCCTGTGAGCCCCCCCCCGCGTCGGTTCCCCTTCCTCTCCTGCCTTCCCGTGCTGTGTAGCCCGCAGCCGCTCGAGCCCGAGCTCCGACCGCCGCCACGAGCTCTGCTCCGGCGAGCTCCGGCCTCCCCGGCTCCTCCCCCCTGCCCCACTGGACGCGCGCGAGCACCAGCTCCTCGGAGATGGTCTCCGCCGCCCGGATGGTCGCCGGAGCGACAATCCCGAGCCCTCCGCCGCGTTCGGCCTCGCCGGCGGCTAAACACCGGCGGGATTGACCGGGTCAACCCTGCTAACAAATCCCCCCTGTGACACTGACATGTGGGGCCCGGCCCTGCTAATTTTTAGTTTAAGATTAGCTTGACAATTAATTAGCCCCGTTAATTAAACAAGTTTAGGTTTAATTTAATTAAGATTAGCCACAGTCACTGACACATGGGTCCCACTGGTCAGGTTTGACCTGGACCTGGCCGTTGACCCGCTGACATCACGCTGACGTCAGGCTGACGTAGTTATTCATTTTTTGGATTTAAATTAAATCAGGAAATTCCAGAAAATGATTTAAACTTCAAAAAATCATAGAAATTCAACCGTAACTCAGATTGAAATAATTTATATATGAAAAATTATCAGAAAAATGTAATCTATCCATCTGTACTAGTTTCATGCATGACAAACCAACCTAAACCTACTGTATAGGTGAAAACATATTATGGCATATATAAGGGCTTAATTTGGAGATGCATTTGAATCTTTGGTTCAAATGGATTTCAACCAAATGGAAGCTAGTTGCATTAGCTCAACCAGCATCACATCTACATGCCATGATCATGCATCATATTGTTGCATATGCTTGTGTTTTGATTGTCGACACTGTTCCTTCTCGATAGGTCCTGCTCCGGAGTCCGTTCCAGAGTACCTGTCTGTGAAGTAGTGCCTCCCTTGTTGATCTACCAGGCAAGCAAACCCCCTTGTTCATTCCGATACAATCCTACTCTCTCGCTCCTGCTCTCAGTTATTGCATTAGGACAACAACGATTCATCTGCTACTTTGTGCTGCGGTAGTTGAACCCATTCCTCTGCATGACCTGTCATTGCCACAGTAAATAGTTGAAACCCACTAGCATGTGTAGGAGTTGATTGAAGCCATTGTTGTGTTCCTACCATGCCATGCCTGCTATTGCTTAGAGTTGTGTCAGGTCTGATTCATTGGGAATGAATTGGAGTGCAGTTCTATGTTCTGATGCTGAGAGTGAAGTGTGTGAACACGATTTGGTAAAGGTAGCGGTGAGAGGCCATGTAGGAGTACATGGTGGGTTGTCTCACTGGAACCGTCCTTAAGCACTGAGTTCTATGTATGTTGTCCAATGACTCGATACTACCACATATTGGGTTCCGGTAACTCGGCCCCTCTCGACTTATTAACCAACTTGATCTCTGTCCAGGAGTCACAACTAGTTTCTGGTGTTTGTAGGTAGTGCTATTTTTCTACCAAGTGGCACCCGGCAGGGTGGGCTTGGGACAGACTAGGCACACGTGGCCTGGTGTACCGAGTTGCACCCAGATGGTGGGCTCGGGAACCCTGCACACATCGTTTGGGGCCGTGAGCGACACCCCGGCCGGATCTCCTTGCGGATGAAACCCGAATAGGCGATAAACCTGGGCTAGAGTCTTTTGTGGTTAGTCAGGTCGTGGCCGACACCCTCGCCAGGCTTCCGCTTGAAGGTTGCCGAGATACATGACGTGTACATGACGGTAAGTGGCGAGAGCGTGTGTGAAGAAGTACACCCCTGCAGGGTTAACATGATCTATTCGAATAGCCGGGTCCGCGGTTATGGACTTCTTGGATGCTTACATGGTACATAGACAACTTGAAGTGGATACTATAAAATGCTCAAGACAAGTGTGAGTGCTATGGATGGCCTTCTCGTAGGGAGACGGGGATGAATCCATAGTAGTGTATTGTGTGGTGATTAGTGGACTCGTGTGCGCCATATCACCTCAAAGAAGTTCTGGTAGTTGTAGAACAGGATAGCCACAGAGTCAAAGCTGGCTTGCTGCAACTAAACCCCACATTACCCTCTTGATACAAATGCATGTATGATAGGATCTGATGTAAGTCTTGCTGAGTACCTTTGTACTCATGTTGCTTTATTTATGTTTTTGCAATGGAGACTTCGGTCTTACTAGTGTTCTCGTGGACTTCGACGAGTAGCTTGTACCTCAGCTACGATCTTGATCGGATGTTGTAGATAGTCAGGCTCTTCAGCCTTTTTCATTTGTAGATGTATGTACCCAGACATGTAATGCTTCCGCTTGTGGCTTGTATGCTCTGTATGATGGGTCCTGTGACCCGTGTTTGCAATAAATGCTACGATGGCTCTTTGAGCCTTATCTATATGAGTTGTTGAGTTATGCTGTGATGCCATGTTGTACAACACATACTTGCATGTTATGCGTACGTGTAATGTGTATTGCTATGTGTGGGATCTGACTATCTAGTTGTTTATCCTTAGTAGCCTCTCTTACCGGGAAATGTCTCCTAGTGCTTCCACTGAGCCATGGTAGCGTGCTACTGCTCCGGAACACTTAGGCTGGCCGGCATGTGTCCTTCTTCGTTCCCGTGTCTGTCCCTTCGGGGAAATGTCACGCGAGGAATACCGGAGTCCTGTTAGCCCGCTACAGCCCGGTTCATCGGAGTCCTGTTAGCCCAGTGCTACAGCCTGGATTCACTCGCTGATGACCGACACGTTCGATGCTGGGTCATGGATGCCTGTCCCTGTAAGTTTGTGCCACTTTGGGTTTACGACTAGCCATGTCAGCCCGGGTTCTTGTCATATGGATGCTAGCGACACTATCATATACGTATGCCAAAAGGCGCAAACGGTCCCGGGCATGATAAGGCGACACCCATGGAAATACCGTGCGTGAGGTCGCAAAGTGATATGAGATGTTACATGCTAGGTCGATGTGGCATAGAATCGGGGTCCTGACACATAACCTCTATTCCAGATGGCATACGTGATTAGCATGAGAGAGAGTTTATTGTAATACAACATGCTTTATGTTTTTGTTTAGAAACTTGCATGGTTTATGTAGTACTGCCACGATTCAGAAATCAGCGAGCAAGTACTGAAGGGCAGCACCACGTGCAGGCTATGCTGCGGAGTGGTCAGACAGAGAAAGGGCCCAAGCTCCCAGCGAGCTCCTCAGCCCTGGCGAAGAGGAACAATTCACGTGGGGGCCCACGATAGCAGAGGCAGGCCCCGCGAATGCTCCAACGCTCAAGGGGGCCAGCGGCGGCGCCGGCGCCCCGGTCCAACGGGCTCCAGCAGCAAGCAGCGGTTAACGAAGAAGGCCCCAGGCGTACTGTTTCTGTGCACAGGAGCCATGGCCTCCTCCGTTGATGAGTGACTAGTTTCCGTTTTGTTTGTTGTAGCTTGTAAGCGTCGCATCTAATGGCGCCGGACAAACCCTACGCGCCACCCACCTGCTCCAGCCCCATCTTGGTGCAAGTACGCACGTTAGCGGTAGGTTTGCCATTTCCGGCGCTGCGACCGGCCGGTAGTCGGTAGATTGGCAATACGTACTGCGTCGAGCGGTCGCCGTCGCCGGTCGTTTTTGGTTGGTGCCCGCGCCGCAGAGGTGGCCGGCTTAGATCTGATCGGCCATGCATGCATGCATTATCGTGTTGTGCATCCAGCTTGCATGCGTGCCCGCCGGTGGGGGCTCGCCCGCAGGGGCGAAGCTAGCAATCTGGCGTGGTTTGGCGAAAGCCATACCTAAACTGCCGTGAAAATAGGTATATATACGACTAGTATTAACCCATCAGCACAATTTTCAGGATTTGGGAGTGTGCCTCGTGTTGGGCTTGGTTGATGCCTATTGAGTGGTGGGCCGTGACCATGGGCTGACTCGTTCACGTAGCACTAGCACCGCAGCACGGCTGCTTGGCTGTCTATGACTCCTTCGCGAGGGACGGAGAGGTGGCAACACTTAGAGCATTATTAGTAGAACCCTCAAACCCTCAAATCCTTAAAGCAATTTTAAGGGTTGAGAAGTGCCACTCTTTGACACTTTTAAGGGTTGAAAAACAGGGACAAATACTAGAACCCTCAAACCCAACCCTTATAACGGAATATTCCGTCGAGCACCTCGGACATTCCGTCGAGCACCTCGTGCACGATGGGCGGAGGGTCGGCGATTGGGGGCGCGGGCGCGGTCTTCGTCCGGGAGGTGGTCCTCTTCACGGCCGGGGTCCCTCCCGCGGCGAGCTTGGCCACCGCAGCACCCTTCGGCCCAACCGACGACGTCTTCCGACGACGCTTGGTGGTGGGCGGCTGCGGCGGGGCGAGGGAGGAGGCGGGGGCCAGGGCGACTGCGGACTGCGGAGGGACTACGTGCTGGCCAGCACACCGCCGCTTGGCGCCGAGGACGTGGGTGGCGGCCACCACCGACGCGACCTGCGCCTGGTTCGGGACGGGCGGCTGCTGGGCCGACGTGGGCGTCGCGGAGGCGGCGATTGGGGGAGGGGCGACGGACGGGGCAAGGGAGGAGGCGGG
>NC_057798.1:79704669-79707057 GCF_018294505.1 Triticum aestivum
GGCGGGCATGAGGACGGGGGCGGGCGGCGGCGGCAGGTGGCGATTGGGGGCGGGGCGACGGGCGGGGCAAGGGAGGAGGCGGGCGACGAACCTGATTTTTCCCTTCCCACGCGCGCAACGGACAAATAGAGGTTGGGGTTGTTTCCCCTCTCCAACCCTCACTTTTAGAGGCTGGGAGAGCGACCCGGGCTCTAACCCTTAAAATTGTTTACAGGTTTAGGGGTTAATGGGTTCCAGTCTTTGCATTTTTTTCGACTCAATCCGTAAAAAAACGGTTATTTTTGAGGGTTTGAGGGTACTGCTAGACATGCTCTTAGCTAGGGCACCGCTGCACGGGCGCACGGCAGTCGGCAGTCAGTAGGCCGTGGGCGCACAGGACGGGACTTGTGACCGGCGAGGCGGCAACCGGCGACAAGGACACCGAGAGGCCGCGATCAGGCGAAGACTGCAACTCGCCGAGTCCGCTAGGGTTTGCTGATGACACAACCCAAGAAAAGAATTAAGTATGTAATGAAAGATGTAATTTCATTGTCCTTCTTGATTTTTTTTCAAAACTATCTCGTTATTTGAAGCAAATTCGGAAACTACAGCATGCTTTGGAGAAATATCAAGTCTAGCACCCTGTCGGCCAGGTGTTGGCCGAAAAGGGTGTTTTCGGCCACCTCTAGGCCGAAATAGGGTTTTCGGCCATGCCTTGGCCGAAAAGATGCAAAGCTGGCCGAAGAGGGGTGTTTTCGACCACCCTTTGGCCGAAAAGGACTTTTTGGCCTAGTGTAGGCCGAAAAGTACTTGTTGGTCAATCGTAGGCCGAAAAGTACTTTTTGGTCAAGTTTAGGCCGAAAAGTCCCCTGGGCCACCTTTTTTCGTTAATTGTTGGCCAATGTATTTTCCCGCCAACCCCTTCGTTGATGCAGCCCTCTTGCCCTTCGACGATGTGGTCCTTTTGCCATCCGTCGATGCAGAACTATTGCCCTTCGAGGATGGAGAACTCTTGCCCTTGGACGATGAAGAAATCTTGCCCTTCGACGATGCAGAACCCGGAAGCGGGGCATGAAGATATCATCTTCGTCCTGGCTCTCCTCAATCCATAAAGCGGAAGGGGTTGGCGGGAAAGAGTTGGCGGGAAGGGGTTGGCGGGAAGGGGATGGCGGGAAAGGGTTGGCGGGAAAGAGTTGGCGGGAAGGGGTTGGTAGGAAAATACATTGGCCAACAGATAACGGAAAGGTGGGCCCAAGGGACTTTTCGGCCTACACTAGACCAAAAAGTACTTTTCGGCCTAGGGTAGACCAAAAAGTACATTTCGGCCTACATTTGACCAAAAAGACCTTTTCGGCCAAACAGCAGCCGAAAACAGCCATTTTGGCCAGCTCAACCACTTTTCGGCCATGGCAAGGCCGAAAACCATACTTCGGCCAACAGTTGGCCGAAAACTACCTTTTCGGCCTGCACGTGGCCGACAGGGTCATAGTTTTGCATTTTTTTCATTATGTGCTATAGTTTCCGAAATTGCTACAAAATACGTCATAGTTTTGAAAAAAAATCGTCCTTCTTCCCCTTGGTCGCATTAGATGAATTGTCATATTACTTGCTCGAATCACATGAACGAACATTATTCAATTGTTCACTAACCAATTAATGTTTCTTGTGGTTTCTACAGATTTAATGTGTATTTTTGCTGAAGCCAGTAGAAGAATGTCACTGCCACAGTCTACTTAATGAAAGTAAACCTTCATTGGGTATGTATTCTTTCTAACTATTTTCACTTGCATAATGTGGTTTCTATCATTATATCCTACCAGTTATTAATTCATGATTTATCTGTGGTTTTTATGTTTTATAGGTCATCTTTATGCCAGTCTAGTTAATATAGATGATACATTGGCAATCAATCATCCATGTAATCTTCATCAAATGAGGTATGTAGAGTGCCCACACTTAAATTTTGGATTTTGGTTGTATTTGTTGAACACCAAGTAATATTTATCTAATATTCTAGTGAGCTCTTCCATAGTTGAGTTGTACATGATTTTTTTTCATTCATAAACTTCGCCACACCTGGAAATTATTCCTGCCTCCTCCGCTGCTCGCCCGGCTCGATCAATCATGCAAAATAATGCATGCAGCTGGAGGGACGGCGACGCATCCGTGGAGTTGCTAGCCGATTGGAGTGGCAGTTCCCATCGGTTTGAATCAGTCGATAATCAATCAACCGGTCGTTGGCAGCATGTAGACAGGTGCAGCAGAGCAGATGTCCTCCAACGCGACATGTCTTTGTTCTCTTCCTCTTCTCCCTTCGATCTACCGGCGCCCCGACCCAGACCCTCACGGGTGTGTGTATTATTGGACTATTGGATCACCTGCAAGCACATGTAAACCGAAGTCATAATG
>NC_057798.1:79707496-79720748 GCF_018294505.1 Triticum aestivum
GTCGATTCTCCCGTGCGCAAATCCCCGAAGACGAGCCGGAGCTGACGGAGGCTTCACTGCTCGTGTGTGTGTGTGTGTGGGGGGGGGTCGCTTGTGGCGGAGACATGGCCGGGGCCGGCGGAAGCATGGTGGTGGCGGCGGGGCATGTGACAGTGTCCTGACCCAGGGGTTTCTCACCAAGTCGATTTCCGGCCTAATGGGCTGGGCTGAGGACCCTTAGGTCGGTTCCATCCTGGGACACATTGACCGGCCCATGGCGTTTCTTTCCCTAATATTAAGGGACGGATTGTTGTTGTTGTTGTTGTTGTTGTTGTTGTTATTGTTGTTGTTGTCAATTAAAATACACGCCTTTTGGAGTTGAACCCCCGACCTCACGCTATATAGCTGCATTGCCAGCCTCACCACCTAGCGACCGAGTACAACTAATTAGCAGCACAAAAATTTAAGTAGTACATACAATCGCAGATCTTTTTTGTAATTTCCAATAGTTATTGGAAAAAGCTGTGTCTGTTTATTTCTAATTTCCAATAATTCTTGGAAAAAAGAGACAAATTTTCCTTAAATATTTGCATAATGTTTGAAATCGTGAATGAATTTGGAAGTTCAAACAAACTTTTAAAACCTGAACAAACTTTGGACAACTTGAACAATTATTTAAAACATAAAAAATGAAATTAAAAATATGCATTGAATTTCTTATATACAATCAACAAATTTAAATATACATTGACGTTTTTGCGTACTCCGAAAAAATTAAAGGACTGTCTATTTAACAATTGACTGATTTGTAATTGGTTATTATTCAAATTTTCCAACCAATAATCTGTTGACAGTTGTATATCTGTTTTTCCTGAAGAAAACGGATCGGGCTGTATTTGTGACCCGTCAAGCGGCTAACAGCGACAGAAAGGTTGAACCAGTCGCCCCTACTGTCCTTTTTCTTGACCAGTCAAAAGCACCTGACAGGATTACACTGTACAAATGCATAAGATTACACTGAGCAAAATGTATAAGGGGGTAAAATTACAGAGTAAAATCACATTGGATTACATTGGGACTAGCATATCAAATTACATAGTAATTAAGAGTAAAATTACAGTTTAAATAGGAACAGATTATAGTATACATTATGGGGAAAATTACACTGCAGAAAATGAAAAAATAGGACTACAGTGAAACTACCATACAAATTACACATAAAATTATCATTCAAATTATACAATACAAACATGGGTAAAATTACACCGGGGGAATTACATTGTAACTACTGTGTAATTACATTGTAACTACCATACAAAATACACAGTAATTATCAGTTAACTTACTATGTAAAAAAGGGCATTGGATTACAGTATAGATATGGGTAAAATTACACTGTAAAAAAAGGTGTAGGGTTACAGTGTAACTAGCATACAAATTACACAGTAATTATCAGTCAAATTACTGAGTAAAAAAAGGCATCGGATTACAGTGCAGGTAAAAAAGGTGCAGGATTACAGTGTAACTACCATACGAAATTACACAGTAATTATCAGTCAAATTACTGTGTAACTATGGGCAAATTTACACTTAAAAAAGGGCATTCAAATTACAGTATAGATATGGGTAAATTTACACTGTAAGAAAGGAGTAGGATTACAGTGTAATTACCATACAAAATTACACAATGACTATATGATTACAGTGTAACTACCATACAAATTTCACACTAAGTATCACTCAGTAATAGGGGCATTCAGATTACAGTTCATATAGGGTAAATTTACAGTGTAGGTACCATACAAATGACCCAAGGAAGAGAAAAAAGACTTACAACATTCCTTCTGCCAGCAGATGATAATTTTCTCTTTAGGTACTTGACTTTCTGATCAAGAAACAAAAAACATAAAATCATCAAACCAACATATGGAAAAATATGGAATAAAAACATCAAACTCTTCATCATCACCAGAAACATGAAAAAATGGCTTACATTATTCACATAGAAATTGTAAAGTGCTTTATCAAACTCTTCATCATCACCAGAACAACCCTGCAAAAGGAAAAAAATCAGAAAACAATATTTTTTTTAATAAAAATAGAAAAATAGAAAATAAAATGAAAATGAAAAGAAGATAAGAAGACAAATAATAACTACCAAAGACATACCATTAGAACCATCATCAGCAAAATCATTAGGCACATAAGGGTCTTTCAAAGAATCAACGCTCTCGAGTGAAGAAAGTAGGGGAACATCCTTGCGACAGACTTTCCGCAGTCTACTCATTGAGATAGTACCTGAAAACAATAGAGAAAAAAATGGGCCTCAATATATACATAAGAGAAATTACAGGCTGACTAGCATACAAATTACACAATAAAAACGGAAGAAATTACAGTGTAAAAACGCATCCGATTACACTGTAACTAGCATACAAATTACACAGTTACAATGCAAAAGCGCAACATATTACAGTGCAAAGGCAGCAGGTTTGTGAATTGGATGCAGGCGACAAAACAACCTTCAGCAGAAAACGTGATGTATAGATATTTTACAAGCCTCACGCCACTAGATACAGCAGTGATGGTGATATTGAACAAACTAGGAAGACAAAATCTCAAGAGTTATTAGCAGAACCAAAATTGACAGACAAATTCCCAAAGAACTTCTGAAGTAGTAATTCACAAAAGCAAGAGCATTTGCTGCCAAAAACATATGACTAGTTTACTGGGTCTTACTCGCAGATCAAGCATCAGCCACCACACATGAGTGGTCAAAAAGCACCACAAAGGTTTCACAAAAATCAAGACTGCACAAACTTATCCATTGACTGCTTGGTAAGGTTCAGAAAATAGATGAACAGAAGTCATGGGATCATCCAGATTTCAACAAAAACAACAAAAACTGCAGGGCTGCACAACAAACAGGGGTGAACTGTGAGGCCACTCATGCATAAATCATAGGGTGACTAGCATGCAAATTACACAAATAAAATACGGGAGAAATTACAGTGCAAAAACGCATCAGATTACAGTGTAACTAGCATATAAAAAATATTGTGCAAAATCACAACAGAGTACAGTGTAAATCGAATATGATTACAGTGTAACTACCACACAAATTACACAATAAAAAATCAGTCAAATTACTGTGTAAAAAGAGGGCATCGGACTACAGATTAAACATCGGTCGAACTAGACAGTAAATCATGGGATAGGATTACACTATAATTTCACAGAAATTATCAGTCAAATTACTATGTAATTTACAGTATAACTACCACCCAAAACTACACAATAATTACCAGTGAAAAATACTGTGTGATGCACAACAGGGTAGCTACATAAAGAGACTATAGGGGAAAATGATAAAAAGACAAGCTATCCCCACGGTAATTAGAGGGGAAAAGCTTATACAGTGACAAGGTTCAGGCTATAAAACGAGAAACACTGAAACACTTAAAACTGCAGAGAGGCTCTATATAGGAACTGTAGACCAACTCTGAAAAAACCTCAGTTAAACTAATTTACAGTATAACTAAACACTACCACACCTACATCCACATCAACAGTGACAAGGTTATGCTGAGTGCGAAATCACTGAACTCGATCCTTCAGAGTTCAACATCTACTGGATCCACCCCTCAAAACTAAACCCTACCACACCTACCTCCACATCAACAACAAGGGAAATCTAGCGTTCTACGGCTACCTCCACATCAAATAGCCACAACACTGCCTCCAAAAAATGTCCTACCGGATCCTAACCAGGAGGGATTTGGCCTCCGTCCACAGCAGGAAAAGGAAGACACGACGGATTGTGCATGGCACGCTGCAACCTCCTATGCCACAACCACGGCGGACTACAAACACCACGGCAAACACACTCCAGGGATCGACAAAATCCCCTAGATCTGAGATTACACGGCCACGAAACCACGGACAAAACACGAGAGCCAAGGACAACTAACCAGGGCAGCCGGTAGACCAAGAGAAGAAGGAGAAGAAATCAAATCCTGCGGTGGATGAGCTCGGAATCGCCATGAACAGAAGCAATCGCCTCCGCCTCCTTCGCCACTGGAGCTCTCTTCCTCTGCCTTATCGAAATGAGAAAGGGGAACGACACCCCGCTGCTGCATTCAAAAACGACAAAAGCCAACAGTAAACCGGCCGAGGAGGGCGGGGCTGAGGAAAACGGGCTAAAAGCAGAAAAGCGCGCCCGGTAAGAAAACCAAACCCGAAACCAACACAAAACAGGACAAGACCGGGCGCGAATCTCAGCGCGAGATCGAACGGACTCAAAATTGAATGAAGGCGAATTGAAAAACAGTCGACTGAAAAATAGCAAATTCGAAAATTAAATACACATTGAACTTTTTTTATATACGCCGAGAAATAATTAAATCCACTTTGAACAATTTTTACATATAAATTGAAATAGTTTACACTGATGGGTTGCCAACGTGGAAGAATAAGCATAAAATTGGCTTGGAGACCACGAGTATTTGTCCAGTCTGTGGAGTAGATACAGAGAACAATTTTCATCCGTTCTTGAGATGTCAACTAGGACGAGATCTTTATTTGAGTATGGCAAAAATCTGGAGCTTACCCCGGCTTCAGACAATTACCAACTGTGGGAAGGAGTGGCTCTTGCAACTGTTAGCCCCTAGAAGTGAGATGGAACGGTGTATGATTCTGCTTGTGTTCTGGAGTGCTTGGTATATTCGCAATGAAGTGGTGCACTTTAAACCGGCACAGCAGATGGAGGCATCCGTAAGATATCTGCAGAGCTACCTTGCCTCTCTTATGGCCATCAAAATTGATAGTGGTGCCGATCCAGTGAAAGGAAAGACATATTTTACAATGGAGAAAAGGGGCCAAAGTGATATTCACATGGTAGAGCTGCCTGGATGGGAGAAGCCTAAGCACGGATGGGTTAAACTAAACACAGATGGAGCCTTCGTGGCATGTGATAATGCGGGTGCTGGCATGATCTTGAGGGATGAGTTTGGCAAAATAATCTTCTCTGCTTGCAGGACACTACAATTCTGCAGAGACGAACTGGAGGCCGAACTATATGTGTGCTTGGAGGGGCTATCTTCGGTGGTTCAACGAACTTCATTATCGATTCACGTTGAGATGGACTCCTCTGTTGCAGTTTCTATGATCACAGGTGGCGAAGTTGATCGTTCACTTTATTCGTCGGTGGTTAATGAGATTAGGGGTTTAATAAACCTTCATCAAGCTTGTATTACTCATATTGCTCGTTCACAGAATAAAGCGAGTGATAAGCTAGCGTCTTTTGGTCGTTCTAATAATAGAACTATGAGTTGGTTAGGGTCAGGTCCTCCTGAAGTTTTGGAGATAGTTGCTGAGGATTGTATTCATAATGTGATTGAGTAATACAAGTGTTTGAGATCGCAAAAAAGAGAGAATATTTTTAAAATACACATTGAACATATATACCTTGAACAATATTTAATTTTTCATTCAACATTTTGTGATATACGCTGAACAAATTTGGAGTTGCAAACAAATCGAAAGTGAACAAAATTTTAAAAGAGTTAACCCTTTTCGAAACAAGAACAGTTTCCTAAAAAATGTAAGCGGTTTTTGAAATGCGAGCATTTTTCAAAATTGTGAACAAGTTTGATTGGTGCGACATGTGGTGGTGAACCCATCACCTTAGGATTGACCACATTTGACGTGTTGTGATCAGGTGGGCATCATAGTCACCGTACCTCAGAATGGGAAGAAGGATATAAGCGATGACACGGTCAGGCATCGTGTCGAATTACAGGACGTGGACCTATCAGGAATCTTGAGCCATGCTTATTGGGACAGAGTCATGATATTGTTTCTCCGGTTGCAACGCACGGGCATGTTTGCTAGTTATACAAAAGACTTGTTGTACAAGACAGGGTTACCAGAGCCAAAGAGACTCTACCACCACCAACGTAGACCACCAGGGTATGTAACTCTGGGACCCCATTTATGTTATATAAGCTAGGGGGCAGGCTCGTTGTTAGAACACAGTACAATCATTCGGTTATATACCTATACTTTGTAGCCTTTATCACAATACACATGAATATGAGTAGGCTATTAACCTCGATCAGTTGCGTAGCAGCTGTTGGGGATCGTTGTAGAAAATAAAAAAAATTCTACGCATCACCAAGATCAATCTATGGAGTCATCTAGCAACGAGAGAGAGGAGTGCATCTACATACCCTTGTAGATCGCGAGCGGAAGCGTTCAAGAGAACGGGTTGATGGAGTCGTACTCGTCGTCCAAATCACCGATGATCCTAGCGCCGAACGGACGACACCTCCGCGTTCAACACACGTACGGAGCGGTGACGTCTCCTCCTTCTTGATCCAGCAAGGGGGAAGGAGAGGTTGAGGAAGAGAGCTCCAACAGCAGCACGACGACGTGGTGGTGATGGAGTGGCAGTACTCCGACAGGGCTTCGCCAAGCTCTTAACAGAGGAGGAGAGGTGTTGGGGAGGGGAGGGGATGCACCTTGGATGTGGTGTGCAGCCCTCCCCTCGCCCCTCTATTTATAGGGGAAGGGGGAAGGGGGCCGGCCCCCTCTAGATGAGATCTAGAGGGAGGGGGGCGGCCAAGGGGAGGGGGCTTGCCCCCCAAGCAAGGGGGCGCACCCTCTAGGGTTCCCCCCAACCCTAGGCGCATGGGCCCAAGGGGGGGATGCGCCCAGCCCTCCAAGGGCTGGTTCCCTTTCCTCTACGGCCCATGAGGTCCTCCGAGAGAGGTGGCCCCTCCCGATGGCCCGGTACAATACCGATATGCCCCCGAACTTTTCCGGTGACCGTATGACAACTTCCCATATATAAATTTTCACCTCCGGACCATTCCAGAACTCCTCGTGACGTCCGGGATCTCATCCGAGACTCCGAACAACATTTGGTAATCACATACAAGTCTTCCTAATAACCCTAGCGTCATCGAACCTTAAGTGTGTAGACCCTACGGGTTCGGGAATCACGCAGACATGACCGAGACAGCTCTCCGGCCAATAACCAACAGCGGGATCTAAATACCCGTGTTGGCTCCCACATGTTCCACGATGATCTCATCGAATGAACCACGATGTCAAGGATTCAAGTAATCCCATATACAATTCCCTTTGTCAATCGGTACGTTACTTGCCCGAGATTCGATCGTCGGTATCCCAATACCTCGTTCAATCTCGTTACCGGCAAGTCACTTTACTCATACCATAATGCATGATCCCGTGACCAACCACTTGGTCACATTGAGCTCATTATGATGATGCATTACCAAGTGGGCCCAGAGATACCTCTCCATCATACGGAGTGACAAATCCCAGTCTCGATTCGTGCCAACCCAACAGACACTTTTGTAGATACCTGTAGTGCACCTTTATAGCCACCCAGTTACATTGTGATGTTTGGTACACCCAAAGCACTCCTATTGTATCCGGGAGTTGCACGATCTCATTGTCTAAGGAAATGATACTTGACATTAGAAAAGCTCTAGCAAACGAACTACACGATCTTGTGCTATGCTTACACTAGTGCAGAACTGGGCAATAGCACCGGTTCATAAGGCCCTTTAGTGCCGGTTCCATAACCGGCACTAAAGTGTGGGCACTAAAGCCCCCCCCCCCCCTTTAGTACCGGTTCAGCACGAACCGGTGCTAAAGGGAAACCACGTGGCACGAGCCAGCTCCAGGGGCCTGGAGCCCTTTAGTACCGGTTGGTAAGACCAACCGGTACTATAAGGTTTGGGGGGTTTTAGTTTTATGATTTCTTTTTCATTTAATTTTGTGTTTCCATTTTAATTCTTTTTCGTTTGCTGGTATTTTACGATACTACACATTGTACACGTTATGCATATATATATATATATATATATATATATATATATATATATATATATATAAATAATAGAATTTCTAGTAGAACAAATCATGCATATATATATCATCAATGTCTCACAAACCATCATATTAATTAATTCACACATACACACATGTATAGCTATATACAATTTCTCCTACATATGCATGTTGCCTTCGGAGCCAGTGACATTATAGCCTAATTGGTGCCTTCGGAGCACGATGACAATTGGAAGTGGTTTTCATGGGGGCAGTAGTGGGTAATAGTATTCTCCCTTCGGATTTATGACCTAGTCGAGCAAAAATCCCGCTATTTCCTCTTGAAGTGCTTCTACGCGCTCCGTTTCTAGGAGCTTCGCCCGCACCTCTTTGAACTGTTAAGAAGGAGATCAATATGCATGTGTATTAGTTGTGTGACTAGATATCGATAATGGTGTAAAAACTGTGAATAGTGTTTTGACAAGCGTACCCATTCCTGTCTTTGAGATCCGCTCCTTTCGGACGCCATCATGCGAATGTTCTCGCAAACGCAGAATGCACACAGATCAGTTCCCTGCGCCTGCTTCAGGGCCTTTACGAGAATGGAATTTGATCAGATAATAATTAATCAAGCATGATAATTAAAGAGATGGCAGCTAGCTAGCTAGCTAGTACTACTTAATTACTTACCTTGGGTCTTCCCCATTTAAGCTTTTCTTTCCATTCGCCGTCCGTGACCCTGATGAACCTTGCCCAAGCCCTGCCCGCCGAAAAAGAAAATGAATAAAGGGGTTATTAAATAGTTCATATCATGAAATGACGAACTAAATAGGCCGAGATATATAGTTAATAATGATTGAAATTACCTGTTGACTATCCCAAACAAGATGTTATAGTCAGTTTTTTCTTTGAGTAGTGAGTCCAGTATTTCAACTGTTCCGGCGTCAACTTTAATGATACACAAGACCCAGTGATATCTGCATGCACACACGTTTGCATGTCTTAATTAAGCGGGCATATGTAAGCAAAAACATGTAGCTAGCTAGTAGGCAAAAACAGAGAATTTGTAGTACAAGACAGTGTGACTCACTGGAAGTTGTAAGGAAGTAGTATATCTTCATTGTATTTGAGGCGCTTCAAGAACTCTAGCATGCTGTCCTCTATGGCCTTTTGATGACGTTCATCTATTTTCCATGTGTATTCATTAACGGTGTTTGGGTCAATGAATCCAATGCCATAGCGTCCACCTTTTCTCATTTCATACATCTTCATCCTGCATATAATACCACAGAAAAGAATATAGTGAGGATAATTACAGGTAATGATAAGGATCACTACAGCTAGCTTGAGACTTAAATTACAGAAAGAAATCACTTACAGACAATAGCAACTGACGATAGATTTGTCGAGTGTGTCTTGATTGTATAACTAAAACAGTTCAGAATACTCAACGGACACATCTTTTTCATGGTAGTAATGATCCTCCTTGACATTCACCATGAGGGACAATCGATCGGAAATCTTGGTAATGTTCATGTACCATTGATGCAATTCATACATTCTCGTTGGGAGGTTCTTGACCTTGTCTGGCTCGACCAAAGGTTGGCCCCGGAAATATTTCCGTTTTATTTCATCCTCTCTAAGCACAGGCATGGGCTCGATCTCGAGGAGTTGTCCAACAGTGATTTTGAGAACTTCAGCCTGCATTATATGCTCCTCCGTTATTACCACATTGCCCACCTCAGGAACGTAAACTGTTTGCCCACAATAATATTGGGCGCGCGTACTGTCACGTGTTGTTGGCACAACAAGCGAGGGGATCGATTGAGCCGCCTGTTGTCCCAGCTGGGGAATGGTTTTCCCGTATTTTTTGACAGCTGCTTCTTGTTTGCTCGATCCCGAGCTCGCCTCCTTACGTACACGTGCTCGATTTAACTTCCTGATGTGGCGCTCATAGTCTGTGTCAACAGGCTCGGGAGCTGGTGGTTGAGCCATACGAATGAAGTGGTCAATCCTTTCCTCAGGCACTTTCTCCCTTGGCGGCGTTGGCGGTTTCGGTGCAAAATGGGCTTCCACCTCGGACTTCGATATGGCTGCGATTTCCTCCTCGGACCTGTCATAAGCCCTCTGCGGAAGAGGCGTGAGGCTTGGACCATATTTATATCGCTTGCCTCCGCCTGTACTTCCTGTACTACCTCGACTCGTACCGCTACGCACCATAGCTGCGGGGTGTCTCTTCTGTGATTGCTGAGGCGGCGGAGACGGCTGACGGGGCTGAGTTGGACGAGGAGGAGTGGCCGCCTGAAGCTGTGCCGGACATGGAGGAGGAGTGGCCTGAGGTTGTGCCGGACTTGGAGGAGGAGTGGATGTCTGACGCTGTGGCGGACTTGGAGGAGGAGGAGTGGCCTGACACTTTGCCGGACTTGGAGGAGGAGTGGCCTGACACTTTGCCGGACTTGGTGGACTTGCAGGAGCGGGAGACTGCTGACTCGGTGGCGGACTTCGACGAGGAGTCGGCTGACGCGGTGTCGGTGGCCTTCGAATGATGATGCAATCCTTTTTCCATAGGATGATACGATGTTTGGCGTCTCCGAGAAAGCGCTCGTTGTCACCTCCAAGATAGTCAAGCTCTAGCTCCGAATATGGGTCCACCACCTCATCAACCAAGACACGAGCATAGCCCGCTGGAATTGGGTTGCAATGGAAGGTTGCCTCGGGGGGATTTGTAAAAGCAACGGCGTCCGCCACCTTCATGGATATGTTCTTCATTTTGACGTGTAGCTCGCAGCTAGTGTTCTCCGTGATGTCATCCACGGGGTATCTACCCAGCATTGCATCATCCGGGGTGGAACCCACGCTGCTTCTCGGCATGGATAGGGCGGTGCTATCCAATGCTGGATCATTCGCTAGCTGCTGCAGCTGCTGAGACCCCCTTTGCTGGGTAAGTGAGTCGATCTGCTCCTGCTGCCGCTGGAATTTGACTACCAATTCCGCTTGACTTGCTTCTAGGCCTTGAAGGCGTTCATAGTCCCGCTTCCTCTGCTCCTCCTCCATCTTCCTCTTCTTCTCCTCCGCAATCTTCTTTCTCGCACAGGTTCTGTAGTCGGTGTTCCAGTCTGAGAACCCCTCATACCACGGAATAGCGCCCTTGCCTCGTGTTCTTCCCGGGTGTTCAGGATTTCTCAGGGCACGCGTAAGCTCG
The DNA here is from genome assembly GCF_018294505.1 of Triticum aestivum. Classification (NCBI taxonomy): domain Eukaryota; kingdom Viridiplantae; phylum Streptophyta; class Magnoliopsida; order Poales; family Poaceae; genus Triticum; species Triticum aestivum. The sequence goes on from NC_057798.1 coordinate 79,718,538, forward strand.
TCGTTCTCTCTGTTGGGCTGAAACACCCCCGATCGTGCCTCTTCTATTGCAACAAGTATCGCATCGTCGGCTCCCTTCAGACTTGCCCTCGTCGAAACATTGCCTGTCTTCGGGTCCAACTCCCCCCCATGCGCATAGAACCAAGTCCTGACCCTGGGGGGCCAGCTCTTAGTAACCGGAGTGGCACCTGCATCCTTCATCTCTTTCTCAGACTTATCCCACTTAGGCATTGCAACCGCATAGCCACCTGGCCCCAGCTTATGGAACTTATCCTTTTTTTCGGCATTCTTCTTGTTTATTCTCGACCGTTCCTTAGCTAATTCCGAATCCTTGAATTTCATGAAATCGTCCCAATGAGCATGTTGGTTCTCTAGTGTTCCCTCGAATACTGGAGTCTTCCTTCCTCCCTTGACGTACTTGTCCCATTCACGATTCTTGTGGTTCTTGAATGCAACCGCCATCTTCCTAAGAGCAGCGTCCTTGACTTTCTGCACATCTGCTTCTGTGAAATGATCTGGTAGGGTGAAATGTTCCATTAGAGTATCCCAAAGCAGATCTTTTTGATTCTTGTCGACAAAAGTAACATCTGAACGTGGAGCAGCGTCCTCTTTGCCTTTTTGTCTTTTGTCTTTTGCTGGCTCTCTTCATTCTTGAAGGGAGATCGGGAGTTGGTCCTTTACAAGAACTCTGCACTGACGAATGAACTTGTCCGCAATCTTCCTAGGCGCTAATGGTTCGCCATTAGGTCTGACTGCCTCGATATTGTACTTTACGCCCTCCTTCAACTTTTTGTTCCAGCCTCGTTTCGTCCTTTTGCCTGAAGATTTGCTCGATCCGGATGGCTGAAACAACAAAGATTGATTTGTTAATATATCTTCAAGTCATTTAAAACATGTGATGATCACCAGATACCTGCTTATATAAATATATATACCTCGCCGGTCTTTGTTGTTTCAGGATCAACATGTTCTTCGTCATTGTCATAATCGTAGTTCATGACTTCATCAATTCGGTCATCGCGATCGAATATCATATCACCCTCTCCAATGTTGTTTAGAAATTCGGAGCCGTCATAATCTTCTTCATTCTGATCATCATTTGGCCCGCGTATCATATCGAACATGGTCTGTTCTCCCTCTCTGTCGGTATTGTCTGCCATAGCTTTTATTTAACTAATTCAAAAGAAATATAAAACAATTTAGTATTCAAATTACATCGTCTCGAATAATAGATATAATCTCGAATACTTCATCTAGAATAATAGATATAATCTCGAATACATCATCTCGAATAATATATAATATTGAATAGTACATCACTGGCTAGCTAATTAAAGATCGAATACTACAGAAGAATCTAGGACACTTGCGGTTCCTGCGGCGCGGGCGGTGGACACCCAAAGAGAAGGAACCCTCACAGGATCATAGCTGAAGTGAGATCCCCGAAGATACTGCCAGGTATTGGAGAACCTGCCGCCCTCTAACGCAACCATGTAGCGATGGACGTGCTCGTCCTCCTCCCTGACACGGCGACGTACCACCTCCGGCGGGGCCGGATCCCTCCGCACCGAAACTGGCCCACGCGAATGCCACCAAACGAGATCAGGGTCGACGACGGGACCCGGGGCCGGGTTCCTCATCAAGCGGCGCGCCCCTCCAGGCAGCACCTCCCAGTGCCAGCCCGGCGGAGCCCAGTCCGGACATGGGTCGGCTGGACGTCGTCGCGGACGGGTCGACGTCGAGGATGCGGGCCGGGCATCATCGAGAACAAATACTAGCTATGTGCCCGCAAAAAGTAACATTTTTTTAATGATTGGATTTTGATAACTAAAATTTCTAACATTTCTATATAACACTAATTATGCTAATCTAAATAATCTAAATAATACTAAAATTTCTAACATTTCTAACATTTCTATATAACACTAATTTCTAACATTTCTATATAACACTAATTTCTAACTGATTAAACACTAATTATATCCATCTAACATGCATTCATACATATTAATAGTGAAAAAATAATAATCTAAATAATCTAAACTAATTAAACATACAAAATACGCGTGTGTGTGTGTGTGTACTAATTAAACACTAATTATCTAAACTAATTAAACATACAAAATAATAATCTAAATAATCTAAACTAATTAAAGACTAATTATCTAAACTAATTAAACATGCTTGTGTGTGTGTGTGTGTACGGGCTCGG
>NC_057798.1:79720758-79721251 GCF_018294505.1 Triticum aestivum
GGGTCGACGGCGAGGATGCGGGCCGGGCATCGTCGAGAAAAAATACTAGCTATATGCCCGCAAAAAGTAACATTTTTTTAATGATTGGATTTTGATAACTAAAATTTCTAACATTTCTATATAACACTAATTATGCTAATCTAAATAATCTAAATAACACTAATATTTCTAACATTTCTAACATTTCTATATAACACTAATTTCTAACATTTCTATATAACACTAATTTCTAACTGATTAAACACTAATTATATCCATCTAACATGCATTCATACATATATAATAGTGAAAAAATAATAATCTAAATAATCTAAACTAATTAAACATACAAAATACGTGTGTGTACTAATTAAACACTAATTATCTAAACTAATTAAACATACAAAATAATAATCTAAATAATCTAAACTAATTAAAGACTAATTATCTAAACTAATTAAACATGCTTGTGTGTGTGTGTGTGTACGGGCTCGGGGAGGGCTCACAGCGGGCG
>NC_057798.1:80040802-80057502 GCF_018294505.1 Triticum aestivum
TTCTCTCCATGTTTCGATCTCTAAGTCTCTCAACTACACAACCCCTTTTTCCACTCCTGTTACCAAATGTATTTACCTCACACACCCGCCATTGCACCCCATGCCGAGCTCTCTCTCTCTCTCCCCCCTCTCCCTCTCACCCTCTCGCGCTAAATACATGCATTGCCTATCTAGCCCCTCCAACCTCTTGTGCGCACGAACGCACGTTGTATATCTAGGTCACTCCCTCGAGACTGTCTCACTCTTTCTTCCGCACGGCGGGCCACACTCTCTCAATCTCACTCTCTTTATCTGAGTCTCGTTTAACCTCGTTTTCTTTCACACACAAATGATATATCTCCATGTTCGGGCCTCGATCGACACACTCTATACTCTCTCACGCAGATTGTCTATCTAGGTCAGTCCATCCAAGTCACCGCCACTCTTTCGACCTCATGGTGGGCCACGCTCACTCAATCTCTCTCTCTCTCTCTCTCTCTCTCTCTCTCTCTCTGTGTGTGTGTGTGTGTGTGTGTGTCTCGATTTACCTTGCTCTTTCTCGGACAAAAACGATATGTCACCATGTTTGAGCCCACTTCGACCTATTCACATTGTATACTCTCTCACGCACATCGTCTATCTAGGTCACTCTCTCCAACCTGTCTCACTCTTTCGATCACACAACGACCCTATGTGATCGGTTGACCTTGCTTCCTCCCACACACAAAATATATCTACACGTCTGTGACTGGATCATCTCTCAAGCTCTATCTTACAGCCCTCACCCTTACCAAAAGCTCAATCGGACAATATCTCTCCGGAGCATATATATTTGTTCAATTAATGTCTGACCACACTCACTTTGTCTCTCTATCTATATGTCTCTCGATTGACCTCGCTTTCTCATACCGTATCTTTCCACGCGTTGAAGCTACTACCTCTCCATCCCTCGCAAAGCCGGAGCTATTTACATTGCGAGGGGCACTCCAACCTTGGATTGATTTGTGTAGGAATTTATTCCGGTCGGTTTAGATTATATTTTCGTAGCATTCGGCCCACAACTACTCCAAACGCCGTTGCAACCCACGCAACTCCCCTAGTTGATTTCCCTCTGGCTCGGTCATCGCTCTCTCGCACGTCCTTTCTCACCTTCAACGACGCACCATGGTATTATTGAAAAAACTTTGTTGTTCTCTTTAATTATTATAAATAAGCTACAAAACTACACACCGATAGTCCACTTGGAATGGAACAAATTTCAACCCACAAATTAAAGTGCTACAAACTGCACACCAAGGGGCCCACATGTCATGAAACAAATTTGGACCCATATACAAATTAAAAAATAAAGGACGAGGATCGAACATGCGACCGGGCCTTCAAGCCGCACGTCAATAGGCAACATACGTAGAATATCAATGTTTGTTGTACCCCCTTTGTTCAAATAATGTTTTTATATTACCACAGCCTAATTAATGGATAACATGTAATATTATTTTTAGTACTATTCGCCTTCACTTACTGGTGGGTTCCATGTGTGCTCTCTCTCTCTCCTCCCCTTCTGCGTTTAGACGCACGGGCAAACAGGAAGAACTCGCGGGCGATGTTGCCGTTGACCATATCTGGACGCGTTCGCAACTCACAAGTCAAGGCACCAGTTTCACGTACTAGCAGCACTAGTCGGGGTGTACATGCAATGCACGTTAACTTGGAAGTATATTAAGTGCATGCGGATATTAACTACTAGGATATTATTTGCGTGTTGTCATGTGATTAGCATAATTTTTGGCATGAAATTAACTACACGCTAAACATGTTGAGCGCTCGACATTGAAGCAGTCTAGGTCGTTGGATGACAAGGAATACATGTGGCTTGATGACGTTTTCTATTTAATTTGATACGGCTCTAGCAAAACATTCAATCGATCAAATCATACATTTCGTTCAGTCTGACTCCGACTTTAAATTATACAACGATCGATATAAAATAAATGGAAATGATAAACGTTCGGATTTTAAGCATGGCAATCCGAACGTTTTTCATGGCAAATTTAGATTACTCGGCGGCGGCGGCGGCGGCTCACGGTGGGAAGCGGCTCCTTTGCTGTGCTCTATGTGTCGTCGGGCCACTGACCGACGGCGACAACGGCGTCTTGCGCCGTTGTTGGCGTACTCCTGGACGTTGGCCTAGCTTCAAGGAAGGCCAAAATGTTCTGGACTTCAGAGCGAGTCAACTGGCGGGAGGAGGCGACTGGCGTTGGTGCAAGGAAGCGGTCGACGGCAGCCATCCATGTCGCCGAGGGGGGCACTGGCACCCGCGCGGGGACAGGCGTTGTCAACGACACGGCGAAGACGTTCGTGTGCATGGGCACCAGCACGGGCGCGCATGTCAGTGCACGCGCAGGCGCATGTGCTGGCAGGTGCACGGGCACCGGCACGGGCGTGCACGTCAGTGCACGCGCAGGCGCAGGCGTTGGCAGGTGCACGAGCGCGTGAAAATCGGCGGGGACCTCGTGGAACCCCGTGGCATCAAGCTCGGCAACAATGTGCGGCTCCCAGCCCATCAATGCCACCGGGTTGGGCGCTCGCGCAGTCGGGGCGACGGGAGCCGGAACGGGAGCGGGAACAGGCGCGGCATCTTCTCGCAAGGCCAGTTCAAGCTCGTCCCAAAGTGCCTTATGTTCTTGAGACTTCGGCTGGGTGTCTTCCTCGTGAAACTGGAACACTAAGGGTAGACCATCGTGATGCGGCATGGCGTACGTTTAGGTCAGGCTAGTTGGAGGTAGACGACAGGAGAATCGGAGAGGAAGAGAGAGGATTGTAGCGATACCGGGTAGTGCGGGGTTGATTTTAAACTGCGGCACCGGCGACATTAAAAGTGGGAGCAGTTGGGACGACGGTGGGCGGCGGAGCCTGGTCAAAGGGCTCGCCTCCCGGTGAGTCTGCACAACGGTCTGCTCGCACGCCTCCCTGACAGCCAGCACAGAGGTCTGCTCGCACGCCTCTCGTCGACTCACACGCTTGCTGGGACGGCACGTGCCGATGAGAAGCGGGGACTCGTGGCGGCACGTAAACGCCCACGGTTTCAATAGTGAAAGTGTTCGCCTTAACGTGACATGTCTTTTCCCTCAAAAAAAACGTGACAGGTCTTTGTTCCAAAATACCTTGGCTCTTCATTTGTGCAACTTGTCATAAGCAGCTTGTCTCGAATTGAAAAAAAAAACTTACGAAGTAATATTTGTGCCATATCACGTGACCATGCTCAGTTTCAAGAATTTATGCTCCCTTTTGGATTTTTTGAAATTTAAGACCCAGGATTCGAAACAATATCATAACCTGCATCATGCAATAAATTTTCAAGCCATACATCTGTCCTGTTGTATTTCTTAAGAAAGGATTTGGTCAAACATTTTGCTTAGTTAAACCTCTTTTCCGGTTTATAGGGCTCAATTCAAAAATCTCACCAACCAAGGTAGATGGTGAGTGGTGGAACAATTGTTGTAGTTTGCAAAACCACTCAATTAATGTGCTTGTTTTCCTCAAAAATTGTGTTTACGAATGCATTAATTGCAATGCATGCATGTATAAAGTACATGCATTGGTCAATTTTCTCTTAATACTTGCATGTAATGATTTATTGCACCTTGAAATCTGAACATGTGATGGGGAACAACCAAATTGAGACTTATAAAATGGGAAAACTAAAATTTTGAGATAAGCCCTATAAACCGGAAAGGATAATCCCTCCGTACCAGTGCATTGCCTGATATATTAACTCAAGTACTAGGCACGAACAAAAAAGTACTAGGCACGAAAAAACGGGCTCAATTCTGTGCTCATCCTGGTGTAGTAGTAGTAGTACTAGGCAATGCAGTTGACGGGTGACATTGACGAGCGGCGACCGAGGGAATTGAACCGTGCTCGGCACGGTAGGTAACATTGTCTAGTTACTAAAGCATCCCTCAGTTGTTCATCGGTAGTCATTATGGACCGGGGACATGAGGGGAATTTCCTAGGGCTGGAATTCTGGCCGCCAGATATTTCGACTTGAAACGCTGAGGCTTGACTGGTTGGGGTTGCCTAATGTGCGTACCACGCACGCCACCGAACGACACGAGCCCGTTTTTTTAGGATCAACACGAGCCAAGGTCTGGCTGGTACGCCGTTGGGTCCTACCATTTGAGAATACGAAAGGAACCTTTTAAATTGCCGAACGAATCTATGTGTATTACAATACCCGTATTTTCCTTGCAAATACTAATCTCAATGTGGTAATTGATTTATGACGAGTCATTGAATTAGAGTGAATTTGTGATATAGTGATCTCAACGTGGATTTCACATTTCATGGTATCCCTAGTAAGTTTTCCAATGCAAATTCAAATTTAAAAGATGAACAATTTGGAGGTGAGAAAACTTTGTATGTATCAAGCATATGACCACACACACACACACGCGCGCACACACACACACGCACGCATGAACACGACAACAATCCAATAAGTATAGTGCATCTACTTTTCCAACCCATGCATGTATGACACGAGTTCAAAAATACTCCTTCTATTCCTAAATATTAGTCTTTTAGAGAGTTCAACAAGTGACTACATACGGAGCAAAATGAGTGAATCTAGACTCTAAAATATGTCTATATACATCCGTATGTGCCAGTCCATTTGAAGCCTCTAAAAAGACTAATATTTAGGAATGAAGGGAGTAAAATGTAAGACATCCATGGTCCTCAGTTCAATATTTAAAATGAACATGAAACTGAAACATGAATATTAAGTCTAGTACTACACTACATGCAAATGTTGTGTTTAGGCGGAGCTATGATTGTCGGGGGTCAACCCCTCGACCTTAGATAAAACTGTGGAGCTCTGTTTAGGGTTGTTTAGATTATATTTGTTCCCACCCTCCCAACCACCGATTGGTTGTGCACCTCCCACCCCTCCTCCCCGGGAGAATATCATGTGCCCCCATACCTTACATGCTATATGCTGATACGAGTTGCTTGGAGCTTGTAGATCTGAGATATAGCAGCTCACATGATGTGTCTTAATTTTTTTGCAGGAAACCTTGATGAGTTTGAGAATTGCACACAATTTGTACAAAAACTACTTAGATGCCCTTTGATCCCATATCCAATGACCTCGAAGCTCGTATCTCCGTAGCATCTAAGATGAAGGAGGACATCATATTCTCCTGTATGTAAGAATATCATGTGCCACCACACCTTAGATGCTTTGGTGATACAAGCTCTTCGGAGGCGTTGGATTTGTGACCCAACACCTCCTCGGTGGTTCGAATGGTTTTTTTGCAGAAAAGCCCCAAAAGAGTTCGGCCACTGCTTACAAGCACAAAGACTGCTCAGATGCCATTGGATCTCAGATCAAACGACCTCCAAGCTCGTATCACCGTAGCATCCAAGCTGCGATAGCACCTTATGTTTTCTCGCACGGGAGAGTATGAGGTGCTCCCGCACCGTAGATTCTATGGTGATACGAGTTCATTGAGATCTAACGGCCCACAGTACGACGTTTGAATGTTTTTGCAATATACGGCTGATAGAGTTTGGGAAATGCGCAGAAAGTACAAGTACTATGCATGTGCCATCTGATCACTGATCATACGACCTAGATGCTCATATCACCGTAGCGGGTAATTAAGCTACGGGGAGCACCTAATATTAGCACCGGGAGCCGTTTGATCGAAGATGCAGCGGCACACATGAGGCCTGAATGTTTTATTTGCAAAAAAAACTTTGGAGAGTTTGGAAATTGCGCATAATTACAAAGACTACTCCCAAGCCATTGAATCTCACTTCCAACGGTGTAAAAACTCGTATCACCATAGTATCTAAGCTGCAGGGTGGATGTGATATTCTATGTCGCTGTCATTTTTGTTTGTAAACTTGCAAAATACATGTAACTCGTGCCGTTACTTGTCTAACCGCGCAAAGTATTTGTTCAAAAAAACATCCTACACTGAAATATCGGAACAACACACGGGGGTCCCACTTGTCATTAATCAAATTTGGACCTAAAACTAACAAATCTGAAAGACGAGATTCGAACTGGCAACCTGGACTACAAAGCGTAAGTCAATAGCCTGAAAAAACAAACGGTTGTTGGCTTTGTCCCATAACTTGATTTTATACAGTACTTGCATTGAGTAGAGTAGAGGGAGTGCCTCGTCAACACGTGCATGACCGTTGTCTCACTTACGGGTGGTCCCAGGTCTGCGATCTCAATCTCTCTTCTCTCCATCGTCTAACCTTTGCACGGGCACACATGAAGAGCGGCGCTAGCTTGCCGTGGTGTTATTACAACTAAAAAAGCTTGGAAAATGGAAGAATCGCCTAGAACAAGAGACGTTGCGGCTGGTCGAGACGGAGCTAACCGTGCCACGTTTGCATGATGAAGCTGTGTGGCTAGTGGGGTGTTTTCGACCGACTGGCTGGGTCCCGAGGTCGAACCATAGGTACTACGTTTGATACAGTATATTTTTACACGCACATTTTTCCTTCGTGCCGAGACGTGGCACACCCTACTGCACGGTTTCGGGGTCCTCCCGGGCGGTGCACGCATATATTCTTCCTGACGTGGGACACCCTACCGCGCATTTTCTGGGTCCTCCTCGGTCGTAGCACCGAAGCAAGTAAATGAGTCGTCAAATAATGAAAGACCACCTTTCCCACCAAGTACATCAGTGAAGCACAGTGGCTAGCTAGTTGGGCTAGTTCGACCGATTAGCTAGGCCGCCGCCACATTTGTTTTTTCACCCCTTTTTTTATCTACTTGCCGGCAGGTAAATTTAAATATCCATCGCGGTGTTGCTCTGGTATTTGGGCACGGTAGGATTTTAAATTTTTTCATTGACGAGAGCAGGCGCGGCAGGATTTTAAATTTTTTTGATTGACGGGAGCAGGCGCGGTAGCAATTAGTCACGATGACTCCGCCTATAAAAACCCACTGCTCCCTGATGTGAGAAGTTGTTGACTGGTGTTTTACCGTGGTGAAAACCAAAAGCTTCCCCGCTCCTCGGCTGGCTCCCTCCGCCTTCCCGTAGATTGCATTGCCTTTCAGCAGTTTCGCCCCCTTTGCTTCCTCTCCCCATTGCTTCTACCTGGTGCCATGGCGGCGCAGCAGATCACGGAGTCCGAGGTGAGGCGCCTGACACAGGAGCTCCATGCCAAGGATGCGGAGCTCAGGGCCAAGGATGTGGAGCTCCGTGAGCTCAAGGAGGAGAGGAGTGCCATGCTCCTCCGTTATGTGCGGGAGTTCATGGAGCTTCAAAAGCGGCAGGCGTCCACCACAAAGATGCTCGAGGCGTCGGCGGTGTTGCTGCAGAAAGCGGGAGATACGATAGGCCATCAGGGGAGCCGGCTGGAGCACGAGCAGGCCGATCGTGACGAGGTCCAGGATCGCCTCGGCCACTTGGTGAACCAAGTTGCCACACACGTGTTGCGGTTGCGCGATGCCTACCGTCGTGCTAGCGCGACAATGCCGGCTGTCGGGCTAAACCCGTTCGACCACCCAGTCGACTTCAATGAGCTGCGGCTTCCTGACCTGGTCTCCTTCTTCACCTATATCTCCGAGGAGCAGAGTCGTCTCCGCGCGATGGTGGGGGCTGAGCTAGACAAGGAGGGGTTGCGCGCTGCCATCGCCGTTGCCGGGCGAATCTTTTCAGGGCTCCGTCACCGGAATCCATTTGTGCCATTGGACGCCGTCTTTCACGAGCTGGCTCCCGTCGACCGGGAGCGGGCTCTGTGGGTGGTTGCACCCTGCATCACCAACATCGTGCGCCTCGAGAAGCAGAGGGACTTCGATGGTGTTTAGGCGCCCTCTGCATGGGCATGTCCATGTCTCGGCGCAACATGACCGTTGGATCAAACTCAGACGGTGCAGATCCGTCACTGTAGCACAAAGCGTGTGGGTGTGTTTGGTTGCATTATCATCTCAATATAGTTGTTTCCTCTTCATGTATTTTTGTCAACCTACTAGTGTGGACTCATGCACCCTTCATGCACTCTGCCAAACACCCAGAAGTGGGTCGAGAAGGGAACTTTTGCTCCCATCCCGTGCACCCTTCATACACCCTGTCTAACACTATGGGATGTGCTTCATATGGTTCATGTTTCGTGGAGTACTGTAGCACCGTACTCTCCGTGCGCTGTGGACCTAGTTCTGTTAACATCAATCTCACCGTTCATTCTTGACCGGACAGTCAAAAAAGCGGTACTATGTTACATATAGGAGTAGTTGACATGCGCACAACACATTAACAAGATTGTGTAGTACTGACGTATGAACCACTGCACATGCCTAGTAGTAGGAGCACTGTGTATGTTCAAGTGGCTGCTGTGTTTCGCACTCCTCCGTCGTAAGAGTGGAAACGCTTGCTGTAATCATTTTTTTCTTCAGAATGAAAAACAGTGGACACGCTCTACCGTGCGGATCCTCCTCCAGCCATGCACTAAATTACTCACTTTCGCCGACATGTGGGACAGCCAGCACCTGGGTCCACCAGCCATGCACTAAATTACTCCGTGGTAGAGTGACGGTAGACTACCCCGATCGAACCGCCGCAGTAATGCCCAATGAGTCGTCAAATCACAAAGCCCCCTCCTTTCCAGCAGTAAGTTGGATGGACGAAGCAACCATCATTTCACTCTTCTGTCTCAGCTTCCTCTCTTGAAGAAAACCCCCACTCGCTTTGCTTCTCCCTCATCTCATTCCTCCTTTCACTCTTCTCTCTTAGCTTCCTCTCTTGGATGGACGCCGGAGCACCGGCCGATGTGATGTCTATGGCTCTGGCCAAAACCGTCGAGGCTCATGGTACGAAGAAGCGCAAGCACCCCGCCGAGACTACCGCAGACAAGCTCAAAGCCATCGCCCTATCCAAGCCCCCTCTCTGGGATTCCTCATTAAGCAAGTCCAGGTAATGTCTTTTGTTGATGATCTTTTTCTCGATCTTGATCGTGTTTTTTCATCTAACATGCAGTACTAGTACTAGTAGTACAACTTTATGGGTGATCTTGCATGTGATTTTAGTGTGCCAAATGACGGTTCTAAATTCCTCTTTGACCAAAACATGCGAGAGGTTGACACTGATTTCTTATAGATTACTTTCAACTACTCCCTCTGTCCCAAATTTCTTGTCTTAGATTTGTCTAGATACGGATGTATCTAATACTAAAATGTGACTTGATACATCCGTATCTAGACAAATCTAAGACAAGAATTTTGGGACGGAGGGAGTACTTTATGAACATCAATGCTACCTTTTAAGAGGGTATATTTGCCTCAGTAACTTGTGTTATGGATATTGCATGTAATCCCTCTGCTCTCATGCCTTTGAAGACATGTTCTAGTGTCTTTGTTCACTCATTTCTGTGCGTATATGTAGTCATATATGGAGTATAATATCGAAAATCATCTTATATTTCTGAACGGAGGTAGTAATGAAATATGGTTTCTGTTTGAATTAGAACCAAGTCCGCGGTGGAGATGAAGTTCTCAAAGTCATGCTGTGTGAACTGGAAGACCTGATGATGAGTTCTACTGCTGAACTATCTAGCTGTTGTGTCCTTGTCTCCACATGTCCTGAACTAGTGTTTTCCTGTAGCACTGTTGTCAGGCGTGTTCTCGAGGCTGTACTTGACCACAACAATTTCCTGGCTGTGCCTTCGACACGAAGGGTGTGGTTCTTGTAAAGCCTCCCAACAAATCTGATGCGGCCTGTCTTCATCATCATGTTTATGAGTGGAAAGACCACTCTATTAGGTTCTCCAAGGTTGACAAGATGGTGATGGTGCATGTAGACATCTCACACGAAGTCCATGGCCTAGTCTGTTATGCGGGGTTCATCCCGTAGGTCGGTGGCAAGAAATAGTCTGCAGAGTTTAGTTAGTGCAACTTTGCTTGTCTAAAGTAAGTACTATTGTTCAGTACTTGATTTGTGTTTGTGAATCATGTATTGTTTATTAGTACTGTCTCTTTTGGTGTGTGGTCAGTCCTGAGAACGGACTATGTTAATGTCTGTCCACTCAATTTAGTCTGTACATTTTGAAGTATCCAGATCATATTTTTTGTGAGGACAGTTTATCAATTATGGTTACACTCCAATATCTGTACGCATTGCAGGGTTTATCGCACCCACCAGGATTTCCAGTCCCATGGATGTTCGGTCCATACGATTTGTCACGACCTTTGGACTGTCCTGCTTGTGGGAGTAGGCAGGGCCCCTGCATGCCACGCGTAGTTGGACGATCAATCTTCTATTTAGTACTTCAACATAGTGATTTCCTGGTAAGGATTCACTCGTGTCACGTCAAGTAAATCTTATTGATTTACTGTCTAAATCTTATTGATTTAATGTCATGTTTTCTTTCTTTTCCTGCAATTTTACGATGCAGGTTTTGCCATGTGACATTCATCACAGAATAAACCGTTTGATTTGCTCTATGATGGCTATTTTTGCAGGTTTCACTTCTTATATCGTGTCAGTAACGAAGGCACTGTCCATCACTTATATTACTGGAAAAAATTGGATCGGTCTGTTGTCTGAGTACAAGCTGAATCCCTATGATGAACTGCAGTTTGGTTTAACAAAAACGCCACAATTAGTCCTTCTCGCGTTTAAAAGAAATTAAGAAAAAAACTGGATCACGGTCACGGATCCTAGTTAAGTTAGAAAGCTGATCATAGCAGACCAGACACGATCGCCACTGTCTCGCACAGATCGAGCACCGGCAGTTGCTCTAGCACTGACAACGGCAGCAGCTCAGTCTGATCCAGCTGAGGATTGGGCACCAACCGCGTCAGCGGATCAGTCTGATCTACCGGAGGATCGGGCATTGACACCGGCACTAGCTCTACAAGGAGCACCATCTCCGGCAGCAGCAGCGGCTTCGGCACCTGCACCAACACTTGCACTTGCATTTGGTCCGGCCCGTGCAGTTGCACCGGCAACAGACTGGGCTGCAGTTTGCACTTCATATACCAAAGTCCTTACAAAAACCGACATGTCCACCTTCTTGGTAAGCATTGACCGCCCAAGTGCTTCGTTCTTTTTTCTTTCCATGTTGTTTCACATGATTCACTGTGTTGATCTAACTGTTTGGGTATGTCTTCTTGTTTTCAAACAGAGAATTCCTAGAGCAACAAGGGAGTCGTTCAACAATCCGGGCGACCGCGGCCAAGTTTCTCTTACCATGCGCAGCCTTGGTGTGAATGAACCTGCTCAATATACCGTAAGTACAAAGGATGGTCGCATGATGATTGATGCTAAAGGATGGTCAAGGTTCAAATCTAAATCATATCTTGCGGTAGGGGATGACATCAAAATCGAACTTTCTCGGCAAGGCGAGCTGGTCCAAATCAACTTTGAAATTCTTCAGTAGCAGCACGCAACTGCCGAACTGATCTATCCTCCGAGAGATTTTGATGTAATAATCTGGCATGGTGAAGCAAGTGTCCTGTGTGTATAAGTAGTATGACAGTATTATTTATCACATGGTATATCGTTGATAGAATTGCAACTCTGATTGCTGGTTAGGAACTCTCGTTCGATTTCATTCCAACAGTTGCCGTGCTTTATTCAATTTTGTGTATTCGCCTTGCGACAGCATCTAAAACCAGCGCAGTACCGATCGTTTGCAATATGAAAAGCGCTGAGGTAGAACACATGGGCCCCCAAACATGCAGGGTCGGCCTGCGGCCCAAAGTCCAGAACCGTGAGCCTATCTGAGTATTATATTCTCAGCTGAACCCCCATAAAAAAAAGCTGAACCCCCATAATGCCCGTGCGTTGCAGAGGGAGTATATTTCTCGGCAAGGTGAGCCTGTGATATAAAATATTTGTATATTTCTTTACAGAGGGAGTTTCTCTCTGTAAAAAAATATTTATGTGTAACTAGTTACTCCTGTCTTTCTACTTCCTTTCGCTGATATGTGGGGCAATCGGCAACGGGGTCCACGTGCCATATGCACAAATTAGAGTGCACAACTTCACGGTAGACACACCCCGGTCGTAGCGCCGCAGTAATGCCCAATGAGCCGTCAAATCACAACCCCCCCCCCTTTCCAGCTTTAGCAGTAAGCTGGACGGACGAAGCGGCAATATTTCACTGGGCCTGAATCCCCTTCTCCCTCGTCTGCTCGTTCAGAGAAAACCCCCGCTCGGCGATTGCATAGGGTTTTCTCATGGAGAACCAGGTACGAATTCTTCATCCATCCCCGATAAATCCAAGTCCCTTGGTCGCAGGTAATCCTAGGATGGCAGCCGCCGCTGTTGATGCATTTTTCTTCGTACTGAATCTAGTGTGTTTCAGTTGCATTGCCCAAAGTGCGAGTACCCTACAGATTTCTGCGCCCACGGCGAGACGCCACACTTGTTCCTTCTCATCCTACCACAGCATTTTGAAACGCGCACAGTATGTTCCTAGAATCCTCTTCTCTATCCGGGAGGGTGGGTTTTTTTTTAACATGCTGTGTTCTCATATTATTTTTCCTGCAGTGTATTATTTGCTCTGCCAGAACACATGTACTCAAGATGCTCGGCCTTGCCATAACTGAATACACTAGTTTAATGGTCACAGTGAAGACAATCCATGGATATTTCTTCAAGTTGGGTTCATGAACCAAGAAGATTGCTGTTTTTTATGGCCGAACTTGGATAAACTTTCTCAAGTGTTACGGACTGAAAGCTGGCGCATGAATGTTGATGGAAATATCAGAACCTGGTCTCATCTTCACTGTGATCTTCCACCCCTATGTCGTTCCAATTGTTCATCCATGTTAGTTTTGTATCTGGTTCTTGCTTGTTGCCTCGATTACTTCTTAATCCACCTATTCTGTCTAACTAATCACAATTTAACTTTAGAAGTAGCAAGGAATCTCTCACGAAGATGCTACTTCTAACTAATATTGCCTTATAATTGGTGGCACATGTAGGTTTTTTCAGAGTTAAGCAGTCTGCTCATTTGTTACTCTGTAATAACTCGGCTGTTACTAATGGCACTGAAGTTGGCTGGATCGACATCCACATGTTCCTACACTTTATTGATCGTCTTGAGGTCCTTGTGGGGCGTTTCAATGGTGGAAGGCCACGTGGGATATGTGTGCCACTGCTGCACTCGTTGAACAGGTCCAACTGTGTCGAGAAACTTATGGTACGAGCTGTTTTCTGTTATATATTTTGTTCATAAACTATTGCTTATACACAGTTTTACAGTTGTGATCTTCTTGAAACAGGAACTGCCGAGTTCTGTTGTTCCTATACAGATGCCTGACCATGGTCGGGTCAGACTTGCGCTTGGTCAAAACATGATGTTTATGTCGACCTACTCAATTCCCCTTGGAGGCGAAAAGATACTTATTCGTGGGTGGTCTCAGATAATGAAGGCCCGGCCATCTTGGAGAATAGGACAGAAGATTATGTTCATGCTTTTCCATGGCTCTAAAGCGAATATCCTGTTTATTGACCATGTTGCGAGATGAAGTCGCTTTTAGAAGGTTGTAGATGTGCGGGGTGGCGCCTGGGCCTTGTCCTGGGGCTTGGCGGCCTCACCCTTGGTTAACTGTAGGCAAAGAAGCACTGTTCGAGGTGTGCTTTGTACAGTTGAACCTGTATAAGTACTCATACTACTTTCAGCTTTGGTTGTTAAGTGCCCCTGCTGGTTTCAGTTAAGGTTGTTAAGTACTCCTGCTGCTTTTACAGTCTGTCGTGTTTCTTCAGTCATGTTTTCCTCCAGCCGCCAAAACCAAACCAGCGCCGGCGGGGCCGCCTACTTCCGCCTCCCATGGCTGGCTGCGCCTCAGCGCACGCATCACCGCCCCACCGTCTCCTAAGTCATTAACGCCGACGTCCTCCGTGCGCTTTGGTGCGCTCGCCGCGGCGCCGCCCTCTCGCGTTGTCAACATGGTCAACAAACAACAGGAATCGGCAGAAGTACGTGGAGAGGATGACAGTAGGGGCCCACCACGTCAGCGTATGGAAAAATAAAATGCTTCCTCCTAGTGTTTTACTGACATCTGGGACCCACGACATTGTGAGCGTATATAGTCAATAGACAAGAGAACAGCACAAGATCGGCTGACACCTGGGACGTAGCTACTCGAGCAGTATTTTTTTTTGTTTGGTATTGTTGAGACGGAGCAGGGTTTGAACTGGGCTGTGGCCCGTCTAGCTCAGGCTTATATTTTATGTTCACCATGTGACCAGCCCCGCTATTTTTTCTTTGTGCAAATGAGCCCAGTTTTTTTTGAAGAATACCCAATCCAGGCCTACTTATTTTTCTACGCCTTGAAATTAATATGAAATGGGTTGTAAATATAAAAACAGATGAAAAATTGGCAATTACTTTATAATTTCTGTTTTTTTTCACATTTTCAGATTCCTATTTCACTAGGCATTAACCTAATTCAAATATATCTTCAAAGTACTTTAAATCTGGCTCGACATTTCGGTATTAAAAATAGTTTGGAACCCACAGAAATATGCGAAATTGGCCCTGGCCAACCAAAAAAACGACTGCAATAAATTGCATAAGAAATTGCCATGAGCTATATATAAATTATTAAAAAAAAGAGGGAGTGGTCTGACTTGTGGGCCTGTTTAGTTGACGCGTATGCATGATTTTTTTAGTTATTATATACTATGTCAACAAACGATTCTAGTAGACGTAACCGTTGGATGTCAATCCAACGGCCGTCGTGTTTCTTCAATCTCTGATCTTCTTGCTCCAGGCATCAAAGCAGCGCCGGCGGGACCGCCTGCTCCCGCCTCCCGTGGCCGGCTGTGCTGCCGCGCAGGACTCAGCGCCCCCTACTACTCCCACCGCTGGCCAGGGCATCCCTCTACTCACCCACACCCCCTGTTATTCTGCGGAGACGGCAGCCTCACACTGCAGCCAAACCGGTGGACCCTCATACTCCTCTCCGCGCGGTCTTCCACTGCCGCGTCTTCCTCGGCTCCGCGTCGTCCCCTTCCTAGGCCTCGCCGTCGTCCACCGCCGTGGTGCTCTCGGCGCGGCGTGATCAATGTGGTCAACGACCAACTTCCATCAGAAGAGTACTGTATGTGGAGAGGCTGACAGCTGGGTCCACGGCAGCCGCAAGGAAGTGCCTCCTTATTACGCGGAAAATAATTATTCCTCCACCTGACATATGGGACCCACTGGACGAGCCACCAGTATTTCGCGAAAAAAACATTTTCCCCTGACTATTGGGACCCACAGGTCGGGCCACCGTATTTCGCAAAAAAAAACGTTCCCCCGCTGTCAGCTCGGACACACCGGAAGTGCCTCCTTATTACGCACAAAAAAAGAATACCCCCTGCTAGCTGGGACCAACCTTGGTGGGAGGCTAACTTGTGGGCCTACTAAGTTGGCTGGGACGGAGGCCTTTGTCAACTTTAGTCAATATATGAACGATTCTAGCTCCAGTGACCGTACGATGTCCATCCAGCGGCCGTAGTGCTTCTTCAACCTCTGGTCTTCTTGCTCCAGTCGCCCAAAGCCGCACCGGTCGTGCCGCCTGCTCCTGCCGCCCGTGGCCGGCTGTGATGCCGCGGAGGCCTCACCGCCCCCTACTACTCCCACCACTGGCCAGGCCATCCCTCTACGCACCCACACCCCCTGTTATTCTGCGGCAACGGCAGCCTCACACCGCAGCCGAACGAGTGAACCCTCATACTCCTCTATGCGTGGGCATCCACTGCCACGTCTTCCCCGGCTCCACGTCATCCCCTTCCTAGGCCTCGCCGTCGTCCACTACCCTGGTGCTCTCGGCGCGGCATGGTCAACGTGGTCAAGGAATGGCTTCCATCGGACGTGGATTGTACGTGGAGAGGCTGACAGCTAGGTCCACGGCCGCAGCAAGGAAGTGCCTCCTTATTACGCGCAAAATAATTATTCCTCCACCTGACAGCAGGGACCCACCATACGGGCCACCGTATTTCGCAAAAAAACGTTTCCCCTGTCTACTGGGACCCACCAGCTACATCTTCGCACGCAAGGAAGTGCGTCCGAAAAAAAATGATTCGCCCCCCTAACTACTGGGACCCCCCAGCTACATCTTCACACGCAAGGAAGTGCGTCCGGGCAAGAAAAAACAAAATGATTCGCCCCCCTGACTGCTGGGACCCACCAGCTACATCTTCGCAGGCAAGGAAGTGCCTGACAGTCGGGACCCACCTGGTCGAAGCATACGTAGTGTTGTCATTCTGGTTGCGAACGTGTACGTACATACTGGTCGTAGTAGAGGCGCGCACATACACGTACGTACAGCGACGAGGGTGCAAGAAAGAAAATACGGCCACGTACGTACATACAGGCAGGGTCTCGAACACATACTCGCGCATACGTACATGGCTAGGTCGGAACGGAGAAACAACGTCGTCGTTGTGTTCATGGGGAGGCAACGGAATGCGTCGTGTTCATCGGGAGGCAACGGAACGCGTGGGAGCCAACCGGCTGGGTCGGAATGAAATGCGTGGTCGTGTTCATCAGGAGGGCTTGGACGGAACAGGCGATGGAAACGAGGCCTGGCGTACCGCACAACGGAGGAAACGGACCTCCTACGTTCGGAACGGGGTCCTGTTGATCGGGAGGGGTGTGGCGTACCGCAGAACGGACGAAACGGACCTCCTACGTTCGAAACGGGGGTCCTGTTGATCGGGAGGGCTGTGGCGTACCGCAAAACGGAGGAAACGGAC